>NW_027617636.1:0-106000 GCF_964187855.1 Myxine glutinosa | reverse complement strand
CATCCTACGGTAGCCGTGGCGGCCATTTTACAAAATGGCCGCTTTTAGTCTAGTGGCTAGATACGGGTCTCGTGCACCCCCCAAAATATACTTCTCATTGGTGTCTATAGATAGGAAAAAATGTGTAGAAAATGATTTGCTATGTTAAATAGTTGAAAAAATGTCCCACGTATCATTTTTATGCAAATTAGTGCAAATTAGCAAATTAAATAAAGTGCAAATTAAATAAAGTTTTTATTTATTTATTGCAACTTGTTATCGTATCTTATCTTTTTTTTCAGTTGGTGTTTCGAACAGCGAAATGTCTAAGAGTTATCAGCTAGTGGATCCACTGCAACCTGGACAATCAAAGGCGCAGGTACAGACGGATTGGAACAAGTGCGTTTTGTGCCAAAAAATCACACGAGAAAGTTTGCAATGCCCAGCAGAATCAAAACGGCACGATGTTGGAGTTGGTTATTCTACCATTGCCTTCAACATCAGACGTTTCAATGAACTTCACGAATTACCGATGCCACTAGAATTAGGACGCCTTGATGACGGGAATGGCAGGCTGATACACGAATGATGATACATCTCGCGGATGCAGTCCGTGATGGATTTCAGAAAATTCTTCTGCGTACGGTGGATACAGATATAGTGGTATTGGCTGTGGCAGCAACAACCAAACTCAAATTCCAGGAGCTTTGGGTGGCCTTTGGGACAGGCCAGCACTTCAGGTATATTCCAGCACATGAAATTGCAGCATTCCTCGGACCAGATAAGTCACAGGCCCTCCCGATGTTCCATGCATACACAGGGTGTGACACAGTCTCGTCATTTAATACACAGGGCAAGAATACAGCCTGGGATAACTGGAAAGTATTTGACGAATTGACGCCAGCGTTAGTTCATCTCTCCACGGGGACAGCAGACATCTCTGATGACGTTGTGGCAGTGCTCGAGCGGTTCACCATTCTTCTCTACGATCGCACCAGCAATCTCGTCAACATAGACGAAGCTCGACAGGCACTCTTCACGAAGAAAGGACGAGCCATGCAAGCTATTCCCCCTACCAGAGGAGCCCTGGTACAACAAATCAAGAGGGCTGTGTACACGGGTGGCCACTGCTGGGGAAACATGCTCACGGTTGTTATGGATCTGCCCTCACCTGGGGATTGGGGATGGATCGATCCCCACAACTGGAAACCCCTGTGGTCCATGCTTCCTGAAGCCAGCATTTCATCAAGGGAGCTGATTTGTTGTAAATGCAAAAAGGGTTGCAAGGGACGATGCAAGTGCAAACAAGCTAGTTTGAAATGTACCGCTTTGTGCCAGTGTGGTGGAGAAAATTGTGACGTATAAACAAGATCAAACTGGAACTATCTAGTAATATAAGTTATCGTTACAGTGCTTGGTGGGTTAATTGACATTGCTGGCAACACAAATGCAAATTGTGGTCATTTGGAGAATACAATTATGGCATATATGTGTATCTAGAGTCATTTCATTAGAACATAAAGAAGCATTTGTGTCGTCCGGTAAAAAATAATCGCGGTAAAAACGGCCATTTTGTAAAATGGCCGCCATGGCTACCATAGGACGTTTTCGCGGTGGGTCCAGATCTGGAATTATTCATTAGATTATTATCTATGACTGTGCCAAATTTCATGCTTGTACGTCTAAACCCACAATTCTTATGATGGATACACCTATCTGCCTGACTATCAATGACAATGACAATATTGACAATGTCAATGTCAGTTCGGCTGTGATTTGCCAAATAACAAATAGGACCTTTCTTTTGTTTATTTTTCCTTTTTCTTAAAGTCTACAGAACACCGACGCCCCTTTGCTGTTAATGTTATGAGGCCACGTGATGTTCATTGTTGGTGGTGTGCAGGTGTGGTGTTGCAAAAAAAAGGCAAATACCTGCACATCAAGGTAGAGGTAAGGCCTTGATGTGTACTGTCCCAGGCTTCAGGACTTGCTTATGTAAATTAGGACATGGAATTTGGTATAGGAGGCGGGTGAGAGTGATTGCATGGCCGGTGGGGTGAGGGTGGTGGGGGGGGGGGGGGGGGGAGGGAGGGAGGGATCGAATGTGTGCCACAGAGTCTAGTGTGTGGCATTTGTTTATGTGCCGAGGTTTTGTGTTTTCATGTGGTCGTGAGGTTGGAAATTGAGAATGAGTGATTAATGTGTTTAGAAAAGTGGTTTTAAAATGTGAACGGGGATTTCACATAATGGCAGGCCATGGCAGCAACGTTTGGAAACATTTTTGTGACATCTTCTCTGGAAATATGTGGTTGAGAATTCAATGGCAGTGGGGAGGAAATGTTTTTGTGGATTTTGTGGGTGGGGAGGGCGTGCGTGTCCGCAGGTATGGATCAAGCTCTGGAGGAGCGATGACCGCGGTCCCCTCTGCGGTAATTACCCCTGGCAGCCAGTGGTGTCTGGAAATTGGAGCTCGTCGGTGGTGGGGGTCTGTTTGGGCGCCCTGGGGTATGGGACTTCCGGCGACCAGTGAGGCTGTATGGAAGCCTGAAGCGACAGAGCCTGGTGTGTGGAGACCCCCTCCGGCGGGACGACAGCATAAGGAGCTGTTTGGCTGTCACGAGGCCAAGAGGTGTACGGGGGGGGGGGGGGGGAGGTGGGGGGGGGGGAAGTCGTAAGTCGGGCGACTTGTTTGTAGGACTGCCGGCACCACAGCCTGAAGCGCCCCCACCATCTTGCTTGTATGGTACCTCCCCGCTACCTAGTAAAAACGCACACACATGTGTATGACATCTATGCCATGATCCTGCAGTGGGGTGAAATACGTTCTTCCTATCCTGCAGGGGGGTGGGGGGGCTGGGGGAGGGGAAGGGGAGCCTGTGTTATGTTTGTGGGGGTAGTGATATGTAGAGTCAGGTAGCTTTGTGTAGATATCATGCTCCGATTGTTGTGTAGAAGAACCATTTAGATGTACAATAAGTAGAGGACCTGTGTAAACAGTGTTCGGATTAAGTTGTTATATTTGTCCCTGCCACCAGGAGGCGGGGCATGTTAACGAGCCTCAGGCATAAGGGTAGATTATCCCTGTTCGTCTTACCCTATGTGATTTATCCGTTGTCCCTTTTGGCACCACACCATAGACACTAGTTAGAATCCCACATTTAAATGCCCATTAATTAAACCAAATAAACAATAAAACCCAACCGGAAGTCAGGCATGGCAAGCACACACAGTTAAGCAGGCCGAAGACACGCCCCTGAGACTCGTGATTGGCTGGGGCGGAGCAAGAAGCGACTCGCTATTGGGTGGGAGTTGACCAATGGGAAGGATTGAGTAAGGAAGGACTCACGATTGGCCAAGGGCGGGGCAAGAAGCTTCCCGCGGATTGGTGGAAGGAAGGCCGAGAAGTAAGGAGTGCGCCGATTGGTGAAGACCACCGCTGATGTCAGAGGCAGACTGCATGCTGATAGGTGGATAACTGGACATGGTCGTGTTGGACTGCGCTGAGTGGAAGAGAAGCGCCGGTGACGTCCCTAGACGGCCGATAAAAGCACTCAAGCACTGACATTTTCTCTCTTCTTCTTGCCCTCCGCCCTTGCTCGCTTGCCCTCATCTATTGCCTTTGCTTTCGCCTTCCTCTCTCTTGTTCCTTTGTCCTTCCTTGCGCTCTCGTGCTTGGACCGACCATGTCGAGTACGCCACCGGGAAACCAGGAGAGGTAATGGGAACTGCAGTTCTCTGAGCGTACGACGTGTGGACGGGCGCGGCTTGCTGCAGCATGACGAGGCCTGATGCGAGCGCTGCGGCGCGAACGGGCGCAACAAGGCCTAGTTCCCGCCAACGCGCGCGTTTCGCGCGGTCACCCCGGCCGGACCCATTCACAGACCCTGTTGAGACACTGACGAAGCCCTCGAGCTATTCAGAGCTAAGTGCACACAAACACATGGTTATTTTTTTATGTATCTTCCCTTCGTCTGTGTTATCAGTCTGGTATGGGAGCGCTCCATGTGGGAACAATATTTTTTTATCATCGCGCTCTTCTTGTCCTGACCTCCATTGTAATAAATCTTCTCATTATTTTCTCTGTATATTTCTAAATCTGTGTTTGTGTGAGTTATTTTCTTTGCAGGCTTTGGAACTGCCGGCGATCGTGAAGGTAAACTCTTCAGCCTACTCCCCTCCTCTTTCTTTCTCCGTGCATATACATAAAATCTGCTATTTGAACTGAACGCCTTTGGAGTTAAAGCTGGCTTTCGCTGTGTGTGATTTCCCCGGGATTAACCGAGGGGAGTCACTCGACAATGTATATATATATTTAATTTTAATTTAGATTCAAAATAAAAGTTCATTTTTACTTCTGCTCCATGAACCAGCTTTGCTGATCGGTGCAAGACTTATACCATATTACATAGGGGAAAGAGTTAGACATTAATCATGTGCAGACTGAAGGAATCACGAGACTTAAAACTAAAGAATAGATTATATCATGAAATAATCACTGGCGGTTCCTGATCAAAAATGAATGATAAAATAATTATGTAAAAAATCAAGCAACCCCACTCCACACGTCATATCCCATCTATAATCTTTTTCCCTCTTCCTTTCCTCCCTGTGCGGAGAGTTTGCGATTGTCTCTGTGAACCAGTCTTTTTTCCTTAAACAGAAAATACTGTTATGTCGGGGGGAGAAAAGGTATATCTCGAGCCAGGTAGATCTGTATGGGTAACATGCTTTGACTGTCGCGATAGGGAATCTACCCCGTAATAAGTTATATGTTAGTCCGGTTTGTCGGGATAAGCTGTATTGGTGTCCCAGCTACGAGGGAGCAGGGCGTGCTAAATTGTGCAGGGATTATGGATGACCACTGGATGAGATTCCTTTGTTCGTCGTCGTCCCCTGTCACCAAACCTTTGTCCCTTATGGCAATGCATACTCATATAAACACTTATATAGGCCCTTAGTGCAACAGTAATTAAATTCCCTTCCCTTACAAAGACTGTGGAAGACAAGCAGGCAAGGGCCACGTACAACACCGGCGTGGGCGTCAGACATCGAGCAAGGCTGGGAGGCCACGCACAGGAGGACTGTTGATTGGCCAGGGGGAGGGGCGAGCAGCACCACAGTGCGGGAGGCACTCGGCCAATGACAGGGCACCAGCGAAAGAGAACATTGGAGAAGATTTGAGAGGTCGGGAAGCTACGAAGCTCCGGTTGGTGGCGCACCAAGGCTGACGTCACATGCGAGGCTACAAAAGAACAGGCAAAGTTATAAAAGGACGCGCTGGCTGACATTGGCTCACTTGGCGCTGCACGGTCTCTCTTTGCTCTTTGTCTTTTTGTCTCTCTTCGCGCTGGACCTCGTGTTGGAGATCGGCCCCTTCGGGTTGGAGATTGGCTTTGTGTGGGGATCGCTGGCCCTGCGTTGGACGCGTGGTGCTTTTGATTCCGCGTGGTGCTTTTGGTTCCTGGTGGTGCATTGATACTGGAGCGAGGGACCTCGTGGCGTGCCGCAGAGCGAGTCGCATCGAGGCCTGGCGTAGCGCATGAGCGAGGCGGACTGAGGGGGCCGCGTTGGACGACGGACGCACCACTACTGACAGATAGGGCCGCACCCCACATTTCACAAATACATAACGAACGTTTTATTTTCCTTAATTCATTTTCCCTTGTCTCGTATCCGAAATCAGTGTGTGGGGACGTCCCGATTTGGACATTTATTACCGGCGCGTATTTTCCTGTCCCGCTATCTTTGTAAATAAATCCTTGTATTATTTTCTGTATATACCTGAATGCAGTTTTCCGTGTGGTTTATTTAATTTGCAGCGGCATTGGAGACGCCCCGAGAACAGGTAAGACTGCAGGGGTCTTGCGCCGCCCCTCCACCCTGCGCAATTTTGTATAGCTTTCTGTCTTTGAGTCCGCCATTGAGTTTTTGCCTCGAGAGCTAAGGCCTTCGCAATCGGCTTCCGTGACCGCCTGATTTTCATCAGAGGCGGCCGCATGACAATACTAATGATATTAATTTGAGATCCCTTCCCACAGGTGAAATGGGGTAATTAACCAAATACCAAGTATGTCCGTGGGTGCATGTATATATATATATAATTATATATATTATATTCAAAGTCAAGCCTCATGGAAGGACAAATAATGGGTGTGGGGAGGAATGAGGGGTTGCATGGAATTTGACACGATATAGAAGCAAGCTCTCAGAAAGGAAAAACTGGAACTTTGTAAGGAGTTTGGCTTCGGCTATTGATTATATTTTGGGATGAAATGATGTATTTGATGTACAATAGACCCACTCCCTATAGTGGGGTGGCTAAAGTCCAAATTTAAGTGATATCGTGACACACTGGCCCAAAGGACCAAATTTGGCACAGTTCTACTTTAGGACCATACAAAACTTTTGAGAGGGGGCTGCCCGATTTTCGATCCCCAGGTCAAGGTCAGGTCAAGGTCAAATGTCAAATTATGTGTCTGTCATGTTTTTGCAATATCCAGCTTATAGATAACCTAAAAAACTTGGTCTTAGTCACATAACCAACATATTTAGTCAATGAATCCATTACTATTATGGGAAGTTCCACCAGGTGACGGCCATATAGGCTCAAAGCCACAACTCGAGAGAAACGAGGGAAAGGATTACGTAGAAAGGTATCCTGCAATACGAAGTTACCAAGTAACTTCGCTGGCTTTCTACAGGGTCCTACCAACAAGGAGGAGCTTTTCGCACTGCTGACGGAGGACGTAGTCAAACGCGACTATCCGCTTACCAAACAGGTTTACATTACATCTGGTCCACGAGTCCAATCGAATCAGGCTAACATCACAATGGGAGAGAGTGATCACGAAGAAACAGACAGTAGAATATGTCTTCATGTAAACGATGCCCTAAGGGAAGGGGCGACTACTGTTCTCATCAGAACCGTAGACACAGACGTGATTGTGATTCTGGTGGGAGTGTTTCATGATCTTGTGCAGCACCATCCAGGTATGCAACTATGGGTTGGCTTTGGTACTGGTCAACACTTCCGCTATTACCATGTCAACTCAATCTGCCAGGAACTTGGGGAAGACAAAGCTCGTGCTCTGACGTTTTTCCATGCATTCTCTGGCTCTGATGTAACATCCCAATTCAGTGGTAAAGGCAAAAAGTCAGCTTGGAAGGCATGGAAAGCTTACCCGACAGCCACAGAAGGATTCACCATTACGTCCCTGACTGCGTTTGTTCCACATGTGATTACATCTCCAGCATTCAATGTGATCGAGCGGTTTACCTGTATCATGTACGACAACACAACCCCACATGTCAATGTGAATGACCTTCGACAGGAGCTATTCCCAAGGAGAGTGAAGATGATGGAGAAGCTTCCTCCAACTCAGAACGCACTGCTCCAGCATGTAAATCGATGCCTGTACCAAGCCAGCATTTGGAGAGAGAGTCTGAAGCCCATCCTAGCTGCACCAAATCCAGATGGCTTTGGGTGGACCAAAGCAGATACCGGGTGGCGTCCAACCTGGACAACCCTGTCAGCTGCTGCTCTTAGTTGTAGAGAACTACTCAAGTGCGGATGTAAGGCGACACCCACTTGTTCAAAGAATTGCATGTGCAGGAACGCAGGACTGCCATGCACAGGACTGTGTCTCTGTCGCGGAAATTGTGAAGCATAAGTCATGCAGGCCGCGACCTCCTCTGTACTGGCCAATCCAGTATCCTCCCTCAGCGTATCGATGTACGTCAAAAACACCGATGCAAAAATGACCAACACATAATTTGACCTTTGACCTTCACCTGACCTTGAAATACAATATGGCAGCACCTGAGGATATTTTCCATAATACAAATGGATTCCTTGTCCTTAAAAATGATTATTTAGAGTTTAGACACTGAGATAATGTTTCTATGACAGGTATGAGCTGGATATGGCAAAAACATGACAAACACATAATTTGACCTTTGACCTTGACCTGACCTTGACCTGGGCCTCGAAAATCGGGCAGCCCCCTCTCAAAAGTTTTGTATGGTCCTAAAGTATAACTGTGCCAAATTTAGTGCTTTGGGCCAGCGTGTCACGATCATTTCCATAAGCCACTCCACTACTATGGGAGCGACAGGCAAGGTCATGTTATTATCCTCTCTGGGGTATATAGATTACAGTAGATCTATAGGCTCTGGTCCATTGGTCTGTGGTGGACGTGATAAGCATAGAATTCCTCAAGGATGTCGGGATTCCTCCAAATTTTTCAGTTTTGTGTTAAACAGCAGCAGCGACGGTTTAAAAAGGTTATCATACATGTGTGTGGTTTATAATATTTTTTACTTCTGCTAGGCTTTACCTACGATAGGCCAAGATAATCTCTTTATACACGTTAACATAACAGTTGGCCAAAGAAGAAAAACTCCTTATGGAGAGGGGATATTATGAGTCCCCTACCAGTTTCACCAGAAGGGGTTATAGGTTTGCTCTCCATCTGTCTGTCTGTCCATCCCAGCTGTGGTTTTGCAGACCTGCCACCCTTCCATATTGAACTGAAACATATTGAACATATTCAACTTTAACATATTCAACTGAAACTTGGTGCATGGCTTTATTTTGACAAGTTACAGAACAAGTTTGGTTTTGGCACGTTTCCCCAATTTTCCACAGTTATGTACTTTATGGACATAGAGAACATCACATATTATACATGGGTCAGTTTTCGTTTTCAGCTGCCCTGACTCCACCCCACTGCTTTACACCCATTGGCTGGACAGCTGGTCTGACTCCACCCCAATTAAAATCATGTGCCACCATTCCATGAAGCAGCACAGATTGGCAGGCCTTAGGCTTTAGGCCTGGGTGACAGTCCATGGCCCAGTGTAATTGGAATGATTCCAGGTATTTAACCACGATGTATTTATATATTCTCATAAGCTGTATGCATGTTTGTGCTTCAGGTATGCGTATGTCCATCAGGTTATTTTTTATTATTGCCAGCACAGAAAGCGGCATTATACACTGGCCAAATTAAGGCATGATTACTCGGTAGGGGACATGTATTGCAAAGCATTTCTCCCTTTTGTTAGTATTAATATTGGTTTGCAACAACATTAATATTGTGTTCTTATAATGAGTTCTTATCATTATACACACAGAAATTACCTTTGTTATGAGAAGCGGCCTTGGAAAAATGCCAAAATTTGGCAACTTAACACGGATTTCGCCGAAGGTGGGAAATCCTCTTTGAGAGGAGGGAGGGGAAATGAAGTCACTACAACCTCCATCGTGCGACCTTTAGTTCTCCTGTCAAGTTTGGTTGCGATTGGATAAGTAACGATCGAATGTATCGCAGTCTTAGACACCAAATTGAGTATTTTGGTATGATTCGTTGGCAATGTTCCACATCCACAGGCAGAACATCCCCATCCAGGGCACCCTTATCATGGAACATTCCGCACAGCATTCCTACCAGACAACCCTGAGGGAGGCCATGTCCTGGGGTTGCTTCAGAGGGCTTTTAAACAGCGGCTCGTTTTCACCATTGGTACTTCCCGTACAACCGGCATGGACGACGTCGTCACTTGGAATGACATTCATCACAAAACCAGCATTCACGGTGGACCAATGCTGTAAGATTCCAAATCAGCATCTTTGGAATGCATTGTCGAGTTTTATTTTTTTAACGATGCCTAAATATATGACCTGTATTAGATAGATTATAGCTGGTAGTGAGGCACGGTAGCTCCAGAGATTATACACACAGAAATAAATTTGGAGATATGCATGCCAGTCCTTGTGGGGGAACAAAGTGAGAATTGAATATTTCCTGCAGAGCGACAGGGTGATGTTGTAGAATGATGTTACTTTAAGACTTGTACGCTTGAAGTTTCTTAATGAAGGCAGCGCATGGTGGAGAGTGTGGGCCACCAAGTTTGATTGGTTCTTACGATTATCAGACACTGAAGAAAGTTTAGTGTCACAGGATGATATCTCACTCCCGGAAAACAGCTCTTGACATTTTTCTTTGAAGGATGTGATAATAATCTGGGTGAGTTTACTTTCTATTGCTGGGCCTTTCTTTGGATTACATAAAATAGTTTGCATCTCGCCACAAGACTACCTGTACTCTTACAGCTGGTATAGATGTTGATTGTGGACACCCTCCCAACAAAGTACCAAAACTTACTGTTTCACTTGTTCAGAAATGATAAAAGGTGACATCTTATTACTGATGTCAGTGAAATAGATTGCAGATGTCATACTGGTATTTCAGACACCACTACCTGCACTTTTGAAGATGATTGCTAGCAATTCTACGATCTCTAGTGTAGAAGGGTGGGGAAGGAGGTAGGCATTCTTATGTACAGTACACCTTTGTGGTGTGATTAAACCGATTGACAGAATTGCTTGTATTGCATATAATTCATTCTGTATTTAACTTACAATGTGAATTGGCTCTGTTTTGCAGTTACGGATATCCAGATCCAGATTACCTGAAGCGTGTGCAAGAGGAATTGAGAGCAAAGGGAATTTTTAAAGCTGCTGATGTTGCATTGCGATTGCAGGAAGATAAGTGGTTTGAAGGGCGGTAAATAACTACAAAGGATAAATTAGCACAACATTCCAAAAATACTTTCTTGATTCTAAAAAAAGATGCTTTCTTTATTATTATTTTTTACCCAAAATTAATTTAGTCACTTGTATTTTATTTATGGAGGGAAATAAATAAATAAATAAATAACAACAATCATGTGTAGCACTTGTTACCTTCACCATCTGATGTACGGACATTATGTTTTCACCCCTGTCTGTCTCTTTGTGTGCAGGATATCTCAAAAAGTTGTAGATGGATTCGGATGAAATATGGTGGGCCGGTTGGGTGGGTGATGAGGACAAAATGATTAGATTTTGGTGAAGATCCGAATGTGGATCCAGATACATAAATTTTAAAAGTGATTCAGCTTTAGGGCTAAAAACGATATTTTATATATATATATATATATATATATATATATATATATATATATATATATATATATATATATCTATATATATATATATATATATATATATATATATATATGTATATATATACAGTGGTACCTCGGCTTACGAGTTTAATCCGTTCCGTGACGGAGCTCGTAAGCCAAATCGCTCGTAAGTCAAAGCAAATTTTCCCATTCAAATGCATTGAAATGCTATTAATCCGTTCCAGCCTCAAAAAAAAAACACCAATTTTTTTTGTTAGGTGCTTTTAAATAACAAAAATGTACTTTATAAATAACAAATAATGTATAAACAAGCACGACCTCGTATATACTGTACATAATACAAGAGAATGTAAAGAAATAAACTGGTTTTATTAAGCAGAGGAGAAGAGCATGCCAGGTGAGGTGTGCGTGTTGTCGACTTGGCGAGGCAGTACGATCGTACTCCTTCTACGATATGTACGATTTTGAAGCAGAAGGAGTCCATAAAGGCTATAACGCCAGCCAAGGGCGTTACGATTATTTCAAAGCTCCGGACCTCTATCCATGAAGATATGGAGAAGTTGTTGTTTGTGTGGTTGAAGGAGAAGCAGCTCGCAGGAGATACCGTGACCGAGAGCATCATGTGTTTGAAAAGATTGAAACTCGGATATCGAGCACGGACCACGAGGTGTTTTTTCTTTTTTCTTAATCTCGGTTTCAGTGAACTTTTGCTCTGTGCTCACGTGTACTGTACCTGTACCTGTAATGGTACGTCAGAGGATGGCACCTGTTGTCATCATATTAAGTGCAAGATGTTCTGCATCGTAAGTTGGTACACCGTGGTCTTTCGGCGGTGTTTAAGCCGGCCGTCTTGGCTTCTGTCACCATTGGCATTGAGTCTTTCGATGTAGGTAGGTCGTTGTGTGCCGGTGCCTTGGCCGAATTCCTTCATTGCTGCATTGTTAGCTCACCTGGTTTTTTATACCACATCTTTGGTTATCGGACCAGCGAATGACGCCATCTCCTCCAAAGTATGGCTTATTCTCACTTGTCTTGGACGATCTTCTACTTCTAGCCTTCCACCGTGCATTTGGTGTCCACTGTACTTACTGTACAGTGCCTGGTAAAATTGATGTAATGGGTTTTTGACCGTCAACGCCATGAACCGTCATGAACCGTCATGAACCGTCAACCGCCATGAACCGCCATGAACCGTCAACGCCATGAACCGCTAACACTCAAAAGCCCATTTATCGCGCCTTATAAAGCAAAACGCAAACCGAAAGCCATGCCTCTCAAGCGAGGCGTGCTTCCGTGGTCACGTGATCCACAGGTGTAGCTCATTATACCCGCACGCGCGACACGCTTTGGCGGTCACGTGACCAGCCACTCTGGAGGCGGGGATCCCCGCCGATGACGTCACCGGCTGGAGCAAGGAGATTCCTCGCTCATGTATTTCGACGATTGCGTGTTTTATATCCAAGCAGAGATGCTTTCACGGCAAGATAACCGCGTGACCGGAACCGGAAGCCACAACCGGAAAATTCAAAAAAATAAATTTTTTGAGCTCGTACATCGGATCTCGGCTCGTATCCCAAAGCAACAAACCGCCCGAGCGACGGCTCGTATCCCGAAAAACTCGTACGTTGGGGCACTCGTAAGCCGAGGTACCACTGTATATGTATATATATTGTTACGGACACGACTTAGATGTTATGATGGGCCGAGCGGAATGGCCGCCGTGTTCGCACAAGTTACCCGATTATACTCGAACGTTGGCCGAGTCGCGCTACGCTAGATCAATTGAGGAAAGGACACAGCGGCTGGGTTAAAATGACACGACACCAGGGGTACGGTTCTCAAGACCTCCGGAGGAGGTTATAATATTGCGGAAGGTTAGATTACAAGGATGAGAGAGACAGCATAGAAAGATAGGCACTTAGACACACTTATCTTATTCCCGACAGACCACAGATAAACGGGACAAAACTGACTCACACGGGGATTGATGGCAAGGAGGGGCAGGTATTCGATGGCTCAAGGTGCACCTTGGCTCAGGGGCAAATCGACCCGGTCCGGTCCAAAGATGCGGGGAGGTCGCTCAGCGCTCGGAGGTCGCGACTTGTCTTTCCAAGCTGGGGGCGCATCTGACGTCACTTCCGGTCAGTCGCTGCGTATATCCGGCGGGGAGTGACACGCCCTCGGCTCGTTAGCTCCGCCCCAGATGGAATCGGCCCGCCGCTTCTTATTGGCTGCGGGGGGTTACCGGGCTCCGCCCTTGACGAGGAGCTGACAGCCAGCCCCTTTGTGGTAACCCCGTAACCTGGAGCACATGGGCCATGGCGGCTAACCGAGCCGGAGTGAGGACGCCCACTCCCCGCACCGCGGCCGCGCCGCCCCCGCTGTGGTTGTAGTTGTTGTTGTTCCTTGAGATGATGGGTGGATGCGGAGATGATGTTGGGGGGAGGTATTGGGAGGTCCTAAACTCACTACTGGTGCCATACAATCACATTCTGGTGCAACGAAGAGTCAGAATTAATGGAAACGAGTCCTTAACTGACATAGACTAAGAATAACTAGCAAGATGTCCGAAAGTTGTCTACGTGGGATGCGGTGGACCTGGGCACGACATTTAATGGGGGAAGAAGGGGAAGGTCGGTTCTACAGAGTGTTGTTTACAGACAATGGGACTAGGGAATGGGGGATTGGGGATAGTTGGGGAGTATTGGGGAAATAGGGGAATATTTACAAGCGGATATGGAGGCCAAATCCCATATCCGCAACATTGCACCCTTCTCTACCCTCGGGGCGTCCCGACCCGATAAATTTTTACCTATTTTAGTGTGGCACTCAGATGTAGTTCCCTCTACTATTAACTCTACCCTGAGTGCGACAGTTTTACAGATATTCACAAATGAGTAAATATGTCCCCCTGCGACGTTGCACCCTTCTCCTCACAGAAACACACCCACAGGATAACCGAATCGCGGAAAGAATTCGCAAACTAAACATACAGCCGGTAGGGAGCATTATTTACACAAGACTACGCTGTTATTTACACTACGATCCAGGACCTGTTTTTGGAGGAACACATGCAGATGTTATGCATAGAGAGAGCACGCATGCCAGCATCGATACACCAACCCACGAGTGCTCTGTGGCCTTACGGCCTTTAATAATGTGCAGAGCACCCCTTCCAAGCACCAAAAGCACCACCCCATCACACAGTCAGCACCATCCGGTGCACCAATAAAGTGTCTATAAATCATGGTGTGGTGTCGCAGCCGGCCGATGTTCTGCCGCTGGTCTTGCCTTCGTGTGGTGCACTTGGTGTTCTGGCTTCTTTAAAAATAAAGAAAGGCGCCAACCGCGTCCATTTCTTTATTGTGGCCGTCAGGGGGCCAACTATTAGTGGTTCACCTGTATGGCATAGGTGCCACGTTGACCCAGAGGTCCATCAATGGGTGGTGCTTGGCCGCAAAAGAACTGCGGTCCATTGTGGGTGGCCACCAAAATTGCGGTCCATATGGTGTATCGATCCAGGCAGCAAGCAGCGAAAGTGCAGGCCCACAACTGCGGAGCCAGCACCTCTCTCTCCTCTCTCTCTGCCCCAAAGCCAGATCCTCGGAGGTGGGAGACAAAAGAAGCAGACAAGTGAGTAAGGTGGTAAGGGCGCAAAAGTGCACGCAATGTAAGGTAATGCACACTGGGGGCACATGGGAACCAGGTGAGACAGGTACGTTCCTACCGTACGCCCCCCCCCCCCCACCAGGTAACCTACATGGCCCCTCCCTTACCCCTTACTGTATCCACAAAACACAACACTACCCATAAACATCTACTTTACACATCAACAACGTCCCTACTGTCTTCCCCGTTCCTCCCATAAACCAAATTCGTCTTCTCTCCCTCCTAACCAATCAAATTTGCCATTTTCAACTCTCATCAAAATTTGCCATCTCCAACTCAACATCATAATTTGCCATCACCAATTCATCATCAGTCCCTCCTAAGGAGGGAGATGGAATCACCCCAATGTCTCATCCACGTCGTGATGCGTCTCACAAATCCAACAGCAATCCTTACTTCCTGCAACACAAAACAAAGAAAACACAGGTGTGGAGTCATCATCATCACCACAGGTAAGTGGCTGCGTATGGTGCGACAGGTTCATCAATCCTAACTATTTCCTAAATGACTTTAACAACTTTACATTACCCGGGGTCTTTCTCCTGCCAAACCATTGGCCCTCTTACACTATGGGTTCTAAAAACCAATTCCCATTGACCAAACTGTGGTGCCCCTCAATTTGGGGTCTCACTCCCCCGATTCATCTCTCGGTGCCCTCGCACAATTTCTGGGCTGCGACGTGTAGCTCTCCTAGCCGGTCTACCCACCTGCACACCTCCACCACTGCAGTTGCCTCCGAGCTTACCTGCTCCTTACCCTAACCTAACTACCTGGGGAAGGCCCTCTGGCGCTCTCCCCACTCGGTGCCCTCTCTGGCACTGGGCTACCCGGGTCCGTCCTCTGGATCCTCGGGCCCCACTGACACTAACGGCTCCCAGAGCCCACCTGCGGCCTCACCTGGCCGACATCCTCACAGTGGTGGAGTGCCCAACCAACTACACACACTAACAGGCTACACGCCCAGCCATTTCCACAACACTAATGCACCCATCCGCAATACCATTCTGCAACCGCACCACAAATGCCAATATCCAACCACAATTTACCTATACCCTCTACCTAACACTTACACTACCCGCCCCGGGTACTCGTGAAAGGGGTCCACTCTTCCCCCATCCACACCTTCGCACCATGCACACCACCCCGTACCACTTACTCCAACTCTCTCCACACCACTCATTCTCTGCTCCATATATTCCACACACCTGGTGCCACCTGCACCCTTCTCTCCCCAAGCGCTTCCGCGCTGATCCACAACACTCACTACTCATCCACTGCTCCACACACCTGTCCAGTTGCACACCTGTGCAATCACACCTGTTCAATCCTCACACAGCATCATCTCATCTAACTACTCCCCTCTGAAACTTGCGCTTCCCAGTCGTCCCTTTAAACTATTGCGCTCCCTCGTCATTATCATCCACACTAATCTACCTGCGTCCCCACTACAGGTATCAGTCACTAACTAAACTTAACGTCACCTAATGTCATCTTCGCTAGATCCCTACCAATATCCTAACCCACCCGGGCTAGTTTTCACTGCCATACACCCCATAAGCTATTGCTCCTTTGCCCCCACCATGGGAAGGGTGGCAGGGATGCCACCCTTACCCACCGGGCCCATCGCTCATCAATCCCCCAGTCCTCTGGCACTAATAAGCCCCCCTTATTCAGAGGTACTGGGTCCCGCCTCGGCATCTAAAGCCGAGGCAATCCACGGGGGCGCCTGCTCGCCGGTGTAAGGTCTTATCCGGTCGGCGTGGACGATCCGAGGGAGGGCTCGTGGCCCCATTTTGATCTTAATGACCACGTCACAGATTTGCGACAGGACGACTCCTGGGCCTTGCCAGGGGGAGGTGAGCTTTGGGCACCTTCCCTTCCGCCTCCGGAGATTAAAGAACCAAATCTTCATCCCCGGAGCGTATTGACTCCCCTGGCTCCGGTCGTCGTACCTGCGCTTCATCTTTTCCCCCGCCAGATGGAGTTGGCGGCGGGCGAAGGCATGGACTAGGTCCATGCCTTCCTCTAGGTGACGTGCGTACCCCTCCCTCGGCGGGTTAACCACTGTGTCTGGCACGGGACCGCATAGCAAGTCGGCGGGAGCCCGTAACTCCCGCCCATACATAAGCAACGCTGGACTGCATGCGGTGGCCCCGTGCTGGCTGGTTCGGTAGGCCATAAGCAAATAAGGGAGATGTTCGTCCCAGTCATCCTGACGGGTGGCGGTGAACAGTGCCAGTTGTTGGATTAGAGTTCGGTTAAATCTTTCCACCATCCCGTCAGATTGAGGTCTTAAAGGCGTTGTTCTGGTTTTCCGAATTGACAGGAGACTGCACACATCTTTTAGCAATTTGCTCTCAAAATTTCGTCCCTGGTCGGTGTGCAACTCCTGTGGAATCCCATGCCGGCACACAAATCCTTCCACGAAGGCCTGCGCTACCACCCCTGCTTCTTGGTTGGGGAGGGCGTAGGCCTCCGGCCACTTGGTGAAGTAGTCCATCACAACGAGGATGTACTTATTACCTAGGCGGGTGCGGGGTAGTGGGCCTAGGATATCCATGGCCACCCGCTCTAGGGGGGCCCCCACCTGGTGTAATTGAAGGGGGGCCCTCATCCTCCGTGCTGGTCCCCTTTTTGGCAGTACAGGCGTCGCATCTCCGACACCAGTCCTGTATGTCGCGCCCCATATTCACCCAATAAAACCTCCGGCGTACCCACGATATTGTCTTTGTCCTGCCCAAATGGCCGCCGGAGCGGGTACCATGCACCTGTTGCAATATGACGTTCTTGAATTTGTCAGGGACTATCACCAGCCAGGAAGTTCTATCAGAGGGAACCTCCACCCACTTGCGATACAAGATGTTATCCTTCAATTCCAGGGTCTGCCACTGAGCCCAATATGCCTTTGTTTGTGCCCCGAGGGGGGTGACCTCTTCCCCCTTTGGTCTTTGCCCCAATTTGACCCAATTGAACACTGGCCCCAGGACAGGATCCTCCTGCTGGGCCGTGCTCCATGCCAAAGTTCCGAATTCCTCATCTGCGGTTAGTGGCAAAATTGGCCCTCTCACCCGGGTTGCCCGGACAACGAGGGTCGGGTCCGAATCGCCCAATTGTTCCCTCTCCTCGTGTCTCGCACAAAATTTGCAGTTTTCCCCCAGACAAGGACGCCGAGAGAGTGCGTCCGCATTACCATGGGCCTTCCCGGCCCTATGGGCCACATCAAAATCGTACTGCTGCAACTTTTCCAACCACCTTGCAATTTGGCCCTCTGGTTCCTTGAACCGAAGGAGCCATTGCAAGGAGGAATGGTCAGTTCTAACCAAAAATTTCCGCCCGTACAAGTACGGGTGGAAATGGTTCATGGCAGCCAGCATAGCCAATAACTCTTTGCGAGTGACGCAATAATTTCTCTCGGGCCTACTTAAGGCCCGACTATAATAACCAATCACTCTCTCCACGCCCTCCTGTGTCTGAGACAAAACTGCGCCCAATCCTTCCTGGCTCGCATCCGTGTCCAGGGTAAATGCCCCGTTGCTAGTGGGGTACGCTAGAAGGGGTGCGGATGTCAGACACCCCTTCAATTTTTGGAAGGCCTCGTGGCACTCCCGTGTCCAATTAAATCGCGTCCCCTTCTCCGTAAGCCGGTGGAGGGGACGGGCCAACTCCGCAAATTTCGCCACAAAGCGCCGGTAGTAGGAGCAGAGTCCCAAAAATCCCCGCACCTCTTTGATGGTACGTGGTGCGGGCCACTCCTCTACCACTTTAATTTTGTCTGGGTCCGTTTTTACCCCCTCGCGGCCGATCACGTGACCTAGATAGGCCACCTCTCTTGCAAACAAAGTGCACTTACTCGGGTTCAGCTTCAACCCTGCCTGTCTGAGGCACCCGAACACCTGGTCCAAATTAGCTACTGCCTGGGGGAACGTTTGGGCATGTACCAGGACGTCATCCAGGTACACCAGGCATGATTGCCATGGCATGCCGCCCAGTACATGCTCCATCAATCTTTCAAAGGTGGCGGGGGCGTTACACAAACCAAACGGCATCACAGTAAACTGATACAGTCCCTTACCTGTGGAAAATGCCGTTTTCTCCTTCCCTGCCCTATCCATCTCCACCTGCCAATACCCACTCTTGAGGTCCAAAGTTGAAAACCAATTTGAGCCCGCAACGGCATCGAGGGTGTCATCAATCCTTGGCAGGGGATATGAGTCCTTGAGTGTCACGTTGTTTAGCTGGCGATAGTCCACGCAGAACCGCGTGGTCCCATCCTTATTTTTGACCAGCACAACAGGTGACATCCAAGGACTTCCCGAGGGCTCGATCACGCCTGCGTCGAGCATTTTTTCAACCTGCTCGTCAGCTTCCGCCCTCTTGCTCCAAGGGAGCCGTCGGGCGGCCTGACGAATAGGCCGGGCCTCACCGGTGTGGATCTGATGTTTCACCAGGCCCGTACTTCCAATATCCTCGGTGGACAGGGAGAAGAGGTCCAAATGGGACCCAACCAGTTTGTGTAAGGCCTCCCTCTGGGTACCTCCCAACTCTACGCTACTACGATTTACCATCTCGCAAATGGGATCGGGCCAATTCCTACTTCTTATTGAAGGCTCCCCCCGGGGTCGGCTCGGCTGGACGTTCTCGCCCCTCACTGTCGCGACTTCCTCAACTGGGGTGCAGCCAGCTACCCTCGTGCCCCTTACTATAGTGTGTGGTTCTGTACTCATATTTATTACTCGGACGGCCACTACCGGTCCGTCCGTTTTTACAAGAG
The DNA here is from genome assembly GCF_964187855.1 of Myxine glutinosa. Taxonomy (NCBI): domain Eukaryota; kingdom Metazoa; phylum Chordata; class Myxini; order Myxiniformes; family Myxinidae; genus Myxine; species Myxine glutinosa. The sequence goes on along the minus strand of NW_027617636.1, from coordinate 86,610 downwards.
TGCGGCCCACGATTAAACCCGGTATGGACTGCGCTGCCACCGGTTCGACCAGGCCGCAGGACTCCTGCCATGTTGGGCGAGCTGCCCACCGGGCCGGCACTATCACCTCGGCCCTTGGGGGGATGGTCACGGCCTCGGAAGCCTCCAGCTCCACTCTCTCGGCCGTGCTCACTCCCCCTAACGGCAGCTCTTCTACTCCCACCTGCAGGATCCCCCGGCACAAGTCGATTTTACAACCGCTGGCAGTCAACAAATCCAACCCTATTAAACATGGGTCGCACACCTCCGCTACCCAAACATCTATCTCCCTCCTTACCGACCCTAACTTGAGGGTCACAGAACCACGCCCTATGATCGGGGCCGTTACCCCGGTAGCAAGTTGCAAACTATAATTTTGCAGGCGCTGGATCTTATCCCAGCCACCTGCGCTCGAATCAAGGACCACAGGGCTGATGATCGTGGCGCTAGCTCCTGTGTCCACTACGGCGTCTACCCCCACGCCGGCAATTTTGCATCTGATTGTCAGGCTACCGGTTCCAATTTGGCCACAATAAATGACCTGTCGCGTCAATGAGGGCTCTCCTCCATCCTCTTCTGCCGAACACCGCCCTACGTGCCCGACACCTTCTAGTTTCCCGGGGTCTGGCAGGGGGGTGTCTGGGGTCGGCTAACCCGCTCGGCGCTCCCCCCTGGGCGGAGTTGAGGACCTCAACCGCCGGGGATCATCCCGGTGCGCGGCTCGACAGTGCCGCGCCAGGTGACCCAGACGGTTGCAGGTATAGCACCTCACCTGATAAGGTGCTTGCCTCCGGAATTCCAAATTTCCCCCCCTGTAGGTCCGAATTGGATTACCCGCTCGTGGTCCACCGCGGGCCACCTCCGGGGCCGCCTGCCATGGTCCAGGTCCCGCCAGGCGCTGGTCCACCAGCCTCCGGACCATGCCCGCCAGGTCAGGACCCACGTCGGGGGCGGGCCCCCTAAGGGGTCCGCCCTCCATCGGGGGTCCCACCTGGCGGACCGCCATTGCGAGACGCTCGCCCCCCCGGGCCAGGGGCCTCGCTGCTTCCCAACGGGCCGCAGCGTCAGCCGCCTGGCTCAGAGTCTGGTGGCGCCACATGGCGAGCTGTTGCCGGAGCTCAATATCCGGGAGGGCCTGGATAAAATGGTCCAGCGCCAGGCTTTCCCGGGAATCCGCTGCCATGCTAGCATGTGTGATCCCCACTGCGCGGCGAATGTCGTGGGCAAGCTCCCCGATGGCTTCCTGGGGCTTGCGCTTTCGCAGCGCGAGCTGAGCTTTAACAAGCTCGCTCTGCTGTTCAATGCCGAATCGATTAATTAGGGCGTCGCGGAGGGCTTGCAGGGTGAGAGCACCCGATGGTAATGCCGTCAGCACCTCCGCCGCCGCGCCGCGCAATGCGGCCACCAGGTGTACTCCACCTTCGTCCTCACCCCAACCGTTGCCCTTACACACACAGTCGAACTGCGCCAGGTACGCGCGTAGATCACTCTTGCCGTCATACGGCGCGAGTGGGACCTTGTGGGACCACCTCTTATGCGAGTCGTTGCCCGCCTGCCGGACCCCGTGCGTCGCCCCTTGCGGGGTCAGCGCGGGGCCGAACCGGCCGGGCCCCCACAGTACATTACCCCCAAGGGGCTCTCGTGCCTCCCCGGGCCCTCCAACAACTACCCCTGTTGGTGTCGATGCATGGGTCACACCTCCGCAACCCGCTACCCATTCCATACCACCACAACCTTGCTCACCCACACCTCGCACCTCTCGTTCCATACCCTCCGGATCAGCCATACACCTCACTCTTGGCCTCTCACGAACATCCGGGTCTATCTCGACCCCCAAGCTTATTAAATCACCTGGCGCATCATACGCACGACCATATTGGTCACCACTTACACCGGGTCCTCTTTCTCTTCGCTTCTCCTCCATCACCTGCGAATCCCTCATCCGGTTAATGAGCACATCATCACGATCCGAACACAGACTTTGGACCAATTCTTTTACTTCCTCCTTTATCTCTTTCTTATCCTCTCTCCGTCGCTTTTTAATTTCGCTCACCCCTTCTTCCACTTCTTCTAATTTCTGCTTCACCTCCTTCATCTCCTCGTGCGCCCCTTTAAGTTCTTCCTCTAACTCCACTTTATTTTTTTCGATGTGCTCCCGCACCTCCCGCTCTTTAACCTCCATCACCTCTACCACCTTGTCCATTTTCCTCGTCAGGTCCTCATGTACCGTCTGACACTCTTTTTTAATTACCCCTACGTCCTTTTTCATCTCCTTCTGTGTCGATTTTAAACCCTCTATTACCGCTGTGTTCTTCTTTACCTGGTCCCCCAACTCCTTTTGTCCCACTGTCAGTTGTTCTACTCCCAGCGTCAACTCCTCTATACCCCCTTGCAATTTTACAGTCCCCTTTCTCACCTCCTTATCCATGCGCTCCTTACAGTGCCTCACCTCCTCGCGCACTCCTCCGACCTCCTCACTCACACCTCTTCTGATCTCCTCTCCCATCACTTGCATCTCCTGCCCAGATGCCACCCTCATCTGCTCCATTTCCTCCCTGTGAGCATCCAGTTTGGTTTCTACCCCCATTCTGACCCCTCTATCTGCTGCCCCATTTGTTTAACTTCCCTTTCCGCTTGGTCCCTCATGTCCCTCAATTTGCCTTCCATCCTGTTTTCTAACCCCTCTAACCCCTTTTGCATCCCTTCCATTTGATTCTCTTGAGCGGCCATTCTGTTTTCTACCCCCATTAACCCATTTTTCACCTCTTTTATTCCGTTGTCTAACCCCTCACCGGTACCCCTCGCTTCGTCCCTCATTGCCCCCATTTGGCCCTCCAATCGCTCACCCTGAGCATCCATCCGGTTCCCCATTACCCCCATTTGGTTTCCCATTACCCCCATTTGGCCCTCCAATCGCTCACTCAATCGCTCAATTTGGCTCCCCATACTCATCTGTACAGCTGCCTGTAGCTGCGCAATGAGGGCCTGCATGTCAATCGGCTGCATGTTAAAGCCCGTTGATACAGCGGGCTCGGCTACCGCGCGCTCTTGCGAGGCGCCATTTTGCGCGCCCGCAACGTCGGGCGCAACGACGCTATTTTGTGCGTCTGCTACCCTCACTGCTTCGCTCTCCTCTTGTCCCTCATTTTGGTCCTGGATCGACCCTGCCTCACTCTCCTCTACCGGACCCCAGCCGACTTGGTCTGCCATAGCGCGACTTTCAAAATTCGGGTTTTTATATTTTGTAAAACACAATCAAATTTCGCCGTTATAATTTCGAGCGCGTAAAACGCGCTCCGGATCGAATCTCACTCCTCGACACCAATTGTTACCCTAATGGTACAATTGGTGTTCCAAAATTTGGGCTAAATGAATTTAGTCCCAGGTCCGAATCCGACACTCCTGACACCAATTGTTACGGACACGACTTAGATGTTATGATGGGCCGAGCGGAATGGCCGCCGTGTTCGCACAAGTTACCCGATTATACTTGAACGTTGGCCGAGTCGCGCTACGCTAGATCAATTGAGGAAAGGACACAGCGGCTGGGTTAAAATGACACGACACCAGGGGTACGGTTCTCAAGACCTCCGGAGGAGGTTATAATATTGCGGAAGGTTAGATTACAAGGATGAGAGAGACAGCATAGAAAGATAGGCACTTAGACACACTTATCTTATTCCCGACAGACCACAGATAAACGGGACAAAACTGACTCACACGGGGATTGATGGCAAGGAGGGGCAGGTATTCGATGGCTCAAGGTGCACCTTGGCTCAGGGGCAAATCGACCCGGTCCGGTCCAAAGATGCGGGGAGGTCGCTCAGCGCTCGGAGGTCGCGACTTGTCTTTCCAAGCTGGGGGCGCATCTGACGTCACGTCCGGTCAGTCGCTGCGTATATCCGGCGGGGAGTGACACGCCCTCGGCTCGTTAGCTCCGCCCCAGATGGAATCGGCCCGCCGCTTCTTATTGGCTGCGGGGGGTTACCGGGCTCCGCCCTTGACGAGGAGCTGACAGCCAGCCCCTTCGTGGTAACCCCGTAACCTGGAGCACATGGGCCATGGCGGCTAACCGAGCCGAAGTGAGGACGCCCACTCCCCGCACCGCGGCCGCGCCGCCCCCGCTGTGGTTGTAGTTGTTGTTGTTCCTTGAGATGATGGGAGGATGCGGAGATGAGATTGGGGGGAGGTATTGGGAGGTCCTAAACTCACTACTGGTGCCATACAATCACATTCTGGTGCAACGAAGAGTCAGAATTAATGGAAACGAGTCCTTAACTGACATAGACTAAGAATAACTAGCAAGATGTCCGAAAGTTGTCTACGTGGGATGCGGTGGACCTGGGCACGACATTTAATGGGGGAAGAAGGGGAAGGTCGGTTCTACAGAGTGTTGTTTACAGACAATGGGACTAGGGAATGGGGGATTGGGGATAGTTGGGGAGTATTGGGGAAATAGGGGAATATTTACAAGCGGATATGGAGGCCAAATCCCATATCCGCAACAATATATATATATATATATATATATATATATATATGTTGGAACCCATCTGTGGATCGGTCCCATCGGCCGATGGGTCTGCGCCATCTGCGGATGTGTTGTTCACCTTGAAGGAATGTGTTGACAGAATGGTGCTCTTCAATCAGGTACACAGTCATTGGAATTACATGTGGTAGGAATTTAACAGAGATGATTTTTAAATGTTTAACAGATTAAACCACATGTCAGGGACTGCTTTATAAACATTTATGACATAAATTGCTTATTTTTAGGTTCAAATAAACATACTCATCCACCATTGATGCATAGGAAACACAGATGGGTTCACCTTCAAGGTGAACAACACATCCGCAGATGGCGCAGACCCATCGGCCGATGGGTCTGCATTGTCATTTCTCGTGCATCCACAGATGGGTCAGACCCATCGGCCGATGGGACCGATCCACAGATGGGTTCCAACATATATACTGAAACGCAAAAGAAACTTACCACCTTTGAAACCTTTAAATATCAACAATAACACTGCGTGTAGTAAATGTGTGAACTTATTTGTGGACAATAGTGTCCTCACTGTCAGACAAAACGGTCACGGATGGTCACTTGAACCTTCAATGGTCACTTCATAGCACAGCTGTTGAACAGCCGTTTTGACTGTCAGTGATTAGCCAAGGGGTACGGGATGATTTTAATGAGCTGCACGTGATGTCTTGATATTGGCTTTAAAAAGGCCAGTGCAAAATGGGCATTTCAATCAACATGCCACGATTGTCAAGGGATAAACGGCAGCGTGCCCTGGGCATGCTGCAAGGCGGACTGAGCTACCGTGAGGTGGCACGTCGCCTTGGCTGTTCACACCAGACGATATCGGCCCTGGTGGACAGAGACACCCTCCACAACTCTGCAGATGACAGACCTCGATCAGGGAGGCCAAGAGTCACCACTGCAAGGCAGGACAGGCAGATGGTCCGAAGTCACCTGCGGGATCGATTCCGTCCAGCATCCCGCACTGCGGCAGAAACTCCGGGGCATGCAAACCATGGATCTCCAATGATACTGCACGAAGACGACTGCATGACTATGGTCTGACTGCCAGAAGACCATACAGAGGCCCCGTGATGATGGCTGCCCATCGCCGCAACCGACAGAGATGGTGCCAGCAGCATCAGCCGTGGACCTTGGCGCAGTGGAACGAGGTCGCTTTCAGCGATGAGTCAAGGTTCTGTGTGGACAGTCCTGATGGGCGTGAGCGTGTCTGGAGAAGAACTGGCGAGCGATATGCCGATTGTTGCGTGCTTCAAGCCAACAGGTGGGGTGGCCCAAGTGTGATGGTGTGGGCCGCCATATCAGGCCGGTACAGGACGCCACTGGTGGTTGTGGATGGGAATCTCAACACCCAGCGGTATGTGGATAACATCCTGCGACCTCATCTGCTGCCATTCCTGCTAGACCACCCAGAACTGAGAACCCTTCAGCATGACAACGCTCGTCCCCATGCTGCTCGCTTTACCACTGCATTTCTCCAAGGCGAGAACATCAACACCATGCAGTGGCCTGCGTTCTCCCCTGACCTGAATCCCATAGAGCACCTGTGGGATGAGCTTGGGAGACGCGTAGTTGGCAGGGCCAGGACATGGGCAGAGCTGCTTCAGACATTGAGGACTGAGTGGGACAGAATCCAGCAGCAATCCATCCAAAGACTGGTAGGCAGTATACGCCGACGATGCACTGCCTGTATCCAAAACAATGGTGGCCACACACGCTATTGAAAGGGGACTGACATTGCACCCTGTGCTGTTCTGTACTGTAGAACAAACTGATGAGATGGTGTATCTTGGTCAAAAACTTGACATGTCATCAATAAAATGCCAATGTTTCAATTATCAATTGTTGGTTTGTTTTATTTTGAACTGTTACAATTTTATTACATTTCAAACAAGTGATGTTTCTTTTGCGTTTTCGGTCTTTTTGAAGTTGGTCAAAATGGTCAAATTTTTTGGTCAAAATGCCCATTTTGCACTGGCCTTTTTAAAGCCAATATCAAGACATCACGTGCAGCTCATTAAAATCATCCCGTACCCCTTGGCTAATCACTGACAGTCAAAACGGCTGTTCAACAGCTGTGCTATGAAGTGACCATTGAAGGTTCAAGTGACCATCCATGACCGTTTTGTCTGACAGTGAGGACACTATTGTCCACAAATAAGTTCACACATTTACTACACGCAGTGTTATTGTTGATATTTAAAGGTTTCAAAGGTGGTAAGTTTCTTTTGCGTTTCAGTATATATATATATATATATATATATATATATATATATATATATATATATATATATATATATATAAGCAAAGATTTGCGGTTGGGAGTATATCCAAATGACTCCATGGTAAGATCTCCAACCTTTAATTGAACAAACAATGACTCAACGTTTCGATTAACAACATGTGAAGCCACACGCCTCCGTTAATCTTCCTCAAGAGTGATAAAATCATCTCAACATCCCCTTACATGCACAGTGGGCGTGGTATATGCAAAGTGGGGTGGGCAATGCTGGACAGCCAATGAAACCGTATCACACCGCTCTCGTGAACAGAGACGTTACCGACCAAATTCAAAAATCAACCGCATATTAACAGTTCAAAATAATCCTGTAAGCAATGCTGGATTATAACGCAAGTGTTGAGAAAATCCGGAACAATCATTACATTTAATCAAAAGTTAAACTTGCAAACAATTAAATTGTAAATTAAATTAAAACTGTAAATATATTAAAGCCAAAAATTTTTAAGACAAAATAAAATTGTCACATTATCAAGATCATCACATGTGGCCCTATGCGGTAAAGGTGAATGCGGGAAGGAGGTTGGTTTTAGGGGGGATAGAATGGGGGGGGGGGGGGGAACCAGAGGGGGTTGGAAGTGGATGGGGGGGTGTGGGAGAGGGGTGGTTTGGAGGGATTGGAGGTGGGAGGGGGCAATTGTCCGAATAAAAACCTTGTGTGATATATTATGTGGACTCGTTGTTCAAAGTACGGAATGCCTGCTTCGTTTACACAAGAGTGGGTCAAAAGCTCCCGGTAAGTCAACGACCTCTTGTGTGATCGAGGTAACAGTTTCTTCTGTGTGCCAAGCCTCCAAAACAAGTCTTCTGTTTCTGTTGGGTGTGGAGCCCAAAATATCAACCCTGTCCCATAAAGGTGTGTGGCCTTCCTTAAGGCCATGTTTGGCAATAGCAGATCTGCTAGGATAATTACATTCAAATGCTTTTTGGTGTTCAGTAATACATTGACCTAAGGTCCTCCCGGTTTCACCCACATACTCAGCTCCACAACCACAGGGCACCACGTATACCACCCCTGACCTATCCTTCCTCGGAAGCTTGTCCTTGACCCTCATAAGGGCTTGGCGAAGGGTGAAAACCGGTGTGAAACTCACCCTCACTCCTGCCGATTTCAAAATTCTGCCGACCCTCTGTGAAACCCCCGGTACAAAAGGGAGAACACACCAACCCTTTGGTTGTTCTCGCGGTCTCAACCTGTTGTGTGGGGAAGCCCTTATCGTTTTCCTGTTGGGTAGCAAGCTGTCAGGATAGCCATTTGCCCTTAACACATTTTGAAGATGGTCCACCTCACTCATCTTGTCTTCAAAGGTAGATGGTAAATCACGTGCTCTTTTTGAGAGGGTGTGCACCACCGATCTTTTGTGTTCCATTGGATGGCAAGACTTGAAATCAAGGTAGCGATCAGTGTGTGTAGGTTTTCTGTACACCGTTACCTTTAAGGCTCCTTTGGGATCCCTTGCTACGAGTGTATCCAGGAAGGGAAGGGCTCCATTTTTCTCCTCTTCAATGGTGAAATTAATGGAGGAAAAAGTTTTATTTATGGTCTCATGGATGATGCCCACCTCATCAGAATGACAGATGACAAATGTGTCATCCACGTACCGGAACCAAACACGTGGTTGCACTAACAGGGCTGGAATGGTGCGTTCCTCCAAATCCTCCATCACCATGTTGGCAATCACAGCCGATACCGGGGAACCCATGGCTGTGCCATAAACCTGCTTGTAATATACCTCATTAAATACAAAGTAGGTGGAAGAGAGGCAGGTAGAAAGCATGTCACAGACGTCCATCGGGCTTAAAGCTCCCGCAGTCTCTTTCCATCGATCATCCTCCATCAAACGCCGGTCTGCCACCTCAATCGCCAGGGCTATGGGCACGTTGGTAAATAAAGACACAACATCAAACGAAACCATGGTCTCGTGTGCCTCGATGGTGAGCTGCTTCACTCTTTCAGCAAATGCTGTGCTATTGTGTACGGTTCGCTCTGTCGTCCCCACCAAATGCTTCAAAATGTTTGCCAAAAACTTGGATAGCGCATATGATGGACCATTAATACAGGAAACGATTAACCGGAGCGGAAATCCCTCTTTGTGCACTTTCGGTAGCCCGTAGGCCCTGGGAGCCACGCCCTTACTGCTGTACAGACGTTTGTATGCCGCAGCTGATAATCTCCCAGTCGCTTTTAATCTGGCAAGCATTGAGTTTAACCTTCGTTCCTCCTTCTTCGTTGGATCTGCGGTTAACCGTTCATAAGTACTTTGGTCCGCCAACATATCCTGCATTTTGTTCGTGTATACAAGACGATCCATGAGCACCGTTGCCCGTCCTTTGTCCGCTGGTAAGAACACCACATCGTCCATGTTGCGTAACTCTCGTAAAGCTTGTTGTTCTTTCGGGTCCAAATTGAAATTGTTGCGTGAAAATTGCGGAGGGCGAAGTAAAACAGCAGCCACACGTGATCTGATTTCGTTCTTGGTGGTGTTATCAAGATTCATCATCGCAGATTCCACCCGTGATACAATGGTGTCTTTCGGAACAAATCGGGGAGTGATGGCAAAATTAAGGCCCTTCTGCAATAAGCTGGTTTGTGCCTCCGAGAGCTGCGTACTCGACCGGTTAACCACCCACCGGTTCCGAAGAATGTTCACGTCAACGACGGGAGTCATGCGATGTGTGGTTTCATCAACCAATGCTGTGAACTTTCGTTGATGTCGTTTCCCCATCGATGTCCGAGTGTGCTCCGCGAAAGTGTGAGCTCTCCGTTGTATTCGGTCCCATAACTCGACAGGTAGTCTTGGCGCAATAGTACGAGCCAACCGTTGCACCTGGTCATACCGTTTAGCGAGGCGATGGTGGCAGTTTGAAATGCGCAAACGAAGAAACCTCCGTCCTGTTGCCTCCTCATCCATGAGACCATAAATAAAACTTTTTCCTCCATTAATTTCACCAATGAAGACGAGAAAAATGGAGCCCTTCCTTTTCACTTTTCTTTGCTGGTGGAAGTCGATGAATTTTGAATGAACCTATGCAAGGTCACTAAATTTGATGCACATCAATACATCTGGACAAATTTACCACAGCTTTTACAACATTAGTATCCTGCAGCAAACGACATGAATAATATGCCCATAAGCACATAGTGGAAATCGACTTGCTGACCATCAAGAGCCTGTATATCGCACTTATTATGACAATGTGCAGGAGTGTATCCATATGGTCGGCGTGCCGTCGCACCTGCTCCGTGCCAACATTAAGTGGGTCTGCGACATAATGTGGTTTACATATTGCTCGTTTCCAATTTTGTTGTTGTTGCTACATAAAGATGTTTGTTTTGCCAGTCATGAATAAGAAAAATATCACACCGGCATCAACGCTTCCATCAAATTAAAGTTAGGCTATTTTTTTTTTTTTCACGATGGATGTTTTAGAAGGATTTTAAAGATTTTTCTGGCCAAAGAAGGTAAGAAATTAGTACATGTGGAGGAGGCCAAGAGAAAGATATTGTGGCAAGGGCAAAAAACAAAGATGGTGATGGATAAGACATATTAGAAAGCAAGAGGGACATTTGACTAAAGAAGCCATGTTTTGGACACCAATGGGGGAAAGGAGGAGGAAGAGACCAATAAAAACTTCGAGGGGGATTACTGAAAATGAACTTTGTTTAGAAAGGGGAATTGCCCTTAAGCTTAAAGGGACACGATCATGAACTTTTTTTGAAGATATATGCTTTAGAGGATGCTATTCCTGACCCATTAGCACAAAACAAAAAAATGTCAAAATTTTTTTCGGGTGACACCGTCACAATTTCGGTCTTCGAGGCCGGCCGATAGGCACGGTGTGACCGGAAGGGACGAGGTTCTCCTGACCACGTGGCCCTTGACTTGGTTTGTCCGCACAATGTGGGCGCTTTCAGGATGAACTTTAGCCGGGGAGCGTTTGGGCGCCCCGGTCTGATACTGCCGCCCACGCGCATAACAACTTGTGAGTGCACGTGGGTCCCGGCGGTCCCACTGGCCTAGCGCTACCATGTTTAGACAGCGACCTCCGTCCCCGGGCACCACGTCTGACTCTCTTATTCAGGGAGCATGGCGACGTGGGCACGGTAGGACACCCGCGGAGCCCCGGCGGACCGGGGACGCGCGAGCCTACGCGTTAGCGTGCTACGGCGGAATCAACGGCTTCGGCCACGGCCGAGCCGATACTCGGCCCGGTCGCCCGGAAATGAACTGGTTCGACGCCCGCGCTAGAGAGGTCGCGGGCGACTGAGATGTATTAACAAATTAGTTAATTAATTTGAGACGTCCGATTTCTAGTGTTTGGAAATTTGGAAGAGCTTGACCCTAGCCTTTCCCTTGCGAGGGCAAGGAGGAACTTAACACTTGACACTTAAGCTTAGTTTGAAGTACACCCTGCCAGCGCTCCCGGTGGGACGGCAGGGCAACCAGAAGGGACGAGGTTCTCCTGACCACGTGGCCCTCGATCTGGGAAGCGAGAGGCGTTCCATTAGTGGACGCGCCCCTCACGCCCGACTTTTGGGCGGCCCCGGCAGGCCGTTTGTTTTGACGTTCCGTGACAGGCCCCGCACCCCCACCTCCGGGCCGACCGGGTGACCGGAATGAATCCCGGTGTCCCGATCCGAACCTTCAGAGCGGGCCGGCTGGGGAGTGCCAAGCACCCCGTACCTGCACTTTCCGTCCCTGCGGTCCCAAATACCGGAACCACCCGAATACCACTTTATTTGACAAAATGAGGTGCGGCCTACAGCCTTAGAAAACCAACCCTAAATAAGTCAATACCTCCAACGATACAGGCGCGCATTCGTGCCGCGTGACGTGGTGACGTCATCGCGCTTTCACCTTAAAAGACTTATTTGATATAAGTTAATATCTTGATATAATCCTTAGAAAACCAACCCTATAGAAGTCAAATGGTCCAATAAAGGGTGATGGGAGGGTGATGGGAGGGTGATGGCAGGGTGATGGGAGGGTGATGGCAGGGTGATGGGGGAGGGTGATGGGGGAGGGTGATGGGGCCTCCCTATAGAAGTCAGTACCTCCAACGACACACCCAGGCCCCGCTGGCACCTTTCACCGTGCCCGAACGACGTTTCGACCACGTCAACGTGGATCTGGTGGGCCCCCTCCCCCCGTCACGGGGGTTCACACACCTGCTCACCATGGTGGACAGGACCACCAGGTGGCCGGAGGCCGTTCCCCTCGTCTCCATCACCACCGCCGACATGGCGCAGGCTTTCATCGCCACCTGGGTCGCCCGCTTCGGCGCACCAGCGGACATCTCGTCAGACCGCGGACCACAGTTCACCTCCGAGCTGTGGGGCGCAGTCGCCCGCAACCTGGGGGTCAAGCTCCACCGTACTACCACCCCCAAGCAAACGGGTTGTGCGAGCGATTCCTCCGCTCCATGAAGGCCGCGCTCATGGCCGGCCTTCAAGACAGCGGTTGGGCCGACCGGCTGCCGTGGGTCCTTTTGGGCCTCCGAACGGCCCTCAAGGAGGACCTCCAGGCATCCACCGCCGAGCTTGTCTACGGCCAGGCGCTACGCGTCCCGGGCGAATTCGTGCCCGACGCTACCAGTCCCTGGTCCGCAGCTCACCAGCGCTCGGACCTCCAGGAGGCCGCCCGACGGTTTGCCCCCGTGCCAACATCCCACCACGGTGACCCCCAGTCCGACATCCCCCCAGCACTTCGCACAGCGGAGTATGTTTTTGTGTGTCACGACGCACATCGGGGGCCACTCCGGCCGCCGTACGACGGGCCCTTCCGGGTCCTGCGACGGGACGACAAGTCGTTCGTCATCGACATCGGCGGCAGGTCGGACCGGATTGCGGTGGACCGCCTCAAGCCGACGCACGTGGACGTCGACCAACCACCACGGGTGGCCCTTCCGCCGCGGCGAGGCCGCCCCCCGTCCACGGTGCCCCCCACTCGACCGCCCACCACCACACTGGACCCCCCCCCCACGACCCGCCAGGGGTCGCTTCGGCCGGGTCATCAGGACCCCCCTCAAATTGACCCTGCCGGTGCAAGTTGATTCTGGGGGGACGTGTGTAGCAGCTACCGCTGGGTTTTCACAATCGCCTTGCACCTATCAAGGACGCGGAGCGATCACCATGCCGGGCTCGTCCAGGACGCCCGGGCAGGCCCGCGCTCAACTTGCCAGGCCTCGGTCGGGACGCCCGAGCATGCCCGGGCAGGCTCGCCCTCAACTTGCCAGGCCGCAGCCAGGACGCTCGGCCACGCCCCCTCTCGCATTTCCTGGGCAAACGCTCCGGGATAATGTGTGTATATATATTGCTGCCCGATAAACGGGCTTTTCAGAGTACCTGAGTGTTTTGTTTGAATAAAGCAACTCGGACGAATTCCAGCTTTTGTCGCGTCCATTCTTCCGATCGACGTGGGAGCCCGAGCTCCTTCAATAGCCTATTTTACTCCAGGAGATCCCAGGATTACCCACCCAAAATATTGTTGCGATCGGTTCAGCCATTTATGCGGTACCTTCGAACGGACGGACAGATGGACGGACAGACAGACGGACGTCACTTCGTCCGTCTCATGCAGGAGCACGGGCTCCTTCAATATTAATATTATGCTGTGCGAGTCGTGTTTGTGCAAAAGTCAAACGCTGTATATGTCTTGGCTCCGGTCCTAATAGTAATACTATTGCATATGGTCCAATGAAGCACGAAAATAAAAATGGTACTTTTGTAAAGTCGTTCCCCCAGAAATTATTGCTAAGCTGCCTAACTAGATCAATCACATGGGGGTTAAATGCATGTTACAAGTGAGCTCCAATCGGTGGAGGCGTCGTGGTACACCGGGCTAAGGCGGGCCACGATGACGTATCAACGATGAGACTCGAGAGCTGCAAACTGCAAAGGTTCGAATCCTCGAGCCTGGGCCCCCGCAAGTGTTGCGCTGCGGAAAATGAGCCTCAAGCTAAAGACGTCTGGACAGACGCCCCGGTCCACCCGGGCCTCCACCCTTTTGAATCTAAACCAATTAATCAATAACTAATCACTGAAAAGCGAATTAATGCATTTGAAATCGTCCACCGTTCGTTGTCGTGACGTCACATTCAACCGATCGTAAATCTAAATGTTGTCTTTTTTTTGAAGGATATTTATATAAAACTTTTCGGTTTATAATTATATATATAAAATCGATGGACATGACGCGGGGTAACATCATGAAAGAATAAAAGAAAATATAACTTCCCTTTCCAGGAACTTGACGCCAAGAAGAAGAAGAAGAGGCAGACGAAGACGCCGACGTCGAGTACGAGGAAGAAGAAGAATATAAAGCAACACCCTCCGGCTCCTCGGGCACACTGTAACTGTAAGTGGGTCGAAGCTCACAGTCACATAAATGTACAATTGCACAATAGAGTATCTGCTTTCTTACCACGATTCGTATAGTATACACTGAATTGCAAAAAAGATGTCGAACATGTCGTCACGTTTGTGGGCAAACGAAAGTCGGTCATTTCGGGAAATGTGTTGCATCGCCTCGTCAATGTCATACTCATAGTCAGGCAGATAGGTGTAACAATTGTGGGTTTATACGTACAAGCATGAAATTTGGCACAGTCATAGATAATAGTCTAATGAATAATTCCAGATATGGATCCACCGCGAAAACATCCTACGGTAGCCGTGGCGGCCATTTTACAAAATGGCCGCTTTTAGTCTAGTGGCTCGATACGGGTCTCGTGCACCCCCCAAAATATACTTCTCATTGGTGTCTATAGATAGGAAAAAATGTGTAGAAAATGATTTGCTATGTTAAATAGTTGAAAAAATGTCCCACGTATCATTTTTATGCAAATTAGTGCAAATTAGCAAATTAAATAAAGTGCAAATTAAATAAAGTTTTTATTTATTTATTGCAACTTGTTATCGTATCTTATCTTTTTTTTCAGTTGGTGTTTCGAACAGCGAAATGTCTAAGAGTTATCAGCTAGTGGATCCACTGCAACCTGGACAATCAAAGGCGCAGGTACAGACGGATTGGAACAAGTGCGTTTTGTGCCAAAAAATCACACGAGAAAGTTTGCAATGCCCAGCAGAATCAAAACGGCACGATGTTGGAGTTGGTTATTCTACCATTGCCTTCAACATCAGACGTTTCAATGAACTTCACGAATTACCGATGCCACTAGAATTAGGACGCCTTGATGACGGGAATGGCAGGCTGATACACGAATGATGATACATCTCGCGGATGCAGTCCGTGATGGATTTCAGAAAATTCTTCTGCGTACGGTGGATACAGATATAGTGGTATTGGCTGTGGCAGCAACAACCAAACTCAAATTCCAGGAGCTTTGGGTGGCCTTTGGGACAGGCCAGCACTTCAGGTATATTCCAGCACATGAAATTGCAGCATTCCTCGGACCAGATAAGTCACAGGCCCTCCCGATGTTCCATGCATACACAGGGTGTGACACAGTCTCGTCATTTAATACACAGGGCAAGAATACAGCCTGGGATAACTGGAAAGTATTTGACGAATTGACGCCAGCGTTAGTTCATCTCTCCACGGGGACAGCAGACATCTCTGACGACGTTGTGGCAGTGCTCGAGCGGTTCACCATTCTTCTCTACGATCGCACCAGCAATCTCGTCAACATAGACGAAGCTCGACAGGCACTCTTCACGAAGAAAGGACGAGCCATGCAAGCTATTCCCCCTACCAGAGGAGCCCTGGTACAACAAATCAAGAGGGCTGTGTACACGGGTGGCCACTGCTGGGGAAACATGCTCACGGTTGTTATGGATCTGCCCTCACCTGGGGATTGGGGATGGATCGATCCCCACAACTGGAAACCCCTGTGGTCCATGCTTCCTGAAGCCAGCATTTCATCAAGGGAGCTGATTTGTTGTAAATGCAAAAAGGGTTGCAAGGGACGATGCAAGTGCAAACAAGCTAGTTTGAAATGTACCGCTTTGTGCCAGTGTGGTGGAGAAAATTGTGACGTATAAACAAGATCAAACTGGAACTATCTAGTAATATAAGTTATCGTTACAGTGCTTGGTGGGTTAATTGACATTGCTGGCAACACAAATGCAAATTGTGGTCATTTGGAGAATACAATTATGGCATATATGTGTATCTAGAGTCATTTCATTAGAACATAAAGAAGCATTTGTGTCGTCCGGTAAAAAATAATCGCGGTAAAAACGGCCATTTTGTAAAATGGCCGCCATGGCTACCATAGGACGTTTTCGCGGTGGGTCCATATCTGGAATTATTCATTAGATTATTATCTATGACTGTGCCAAATTTCATGCTTGTACGTCTAAACCCACAATTCTTATGATGGATACACCTATCTGCCTGACTATCAATGACAATGACAATATTGACAATGTCAATGTCAGTTCGGCTGTGATTTGCCAAATACCAAATAGGACCTTTCTTTTGTTTATTTTTCCTTTTTCTTAAAGTCTACAGAACACCGACGCCCCTTTGCTGTTAATGTTATGAGGCCACGTGATGTTCATTGTTGGTGGTGTGCAGGTGTGGTGTTGCAAAAAAAAGGCAAATACCTGCACATCAAGGTAGAGGTAAGGCCTTGATGTGTACTGTCCCAGGCTTCAGGACTTGCTTATGTAAATTAGGACATGGAATTTGGTATAGGAGGCGGGTGAGAGTGATTGCATGGCCGGTGGGGTGAGGGTGGTGGGGGGGGGGGGGGGAGGGAGGGAGGGATCGAATGTGTGCCACAGAGTCTAGTGTGTGGCATTTGTTTATGTGCCGAGGTTTTGTGTTTTCATGTGGTCGTGAGGTTGGAAATTGAGAATGAGTGATTAATGTGTTTAGAAAAGTGGTTTTAAAATGTGAACGGGGATTTCACATAATGGCAGGCCATGGCAGCAACGTTTGGAAACATTTTTGTGACATCTTCTCTGGAAATATGTGGTTGAGAATTCAATGGCAGTGGGGAGGAAATGTTTTTGTGGATTTTGTGGGTGGGGAGGGCGTGCGTGTCCGCAGGTATGGATCAAGCTCTGGAGGAGCGATGACCGCGGTCCCCTCTGCGGTAATTACCCCTGGCAGCCAGTGGTGTCTGGAAATTGGAGCTCGTCGGTGGTGGGGGTCTGTTTGGGCGCCCTGGGGTATGGGACTTCCGGCGACCAGTGAGGCTGTATGGAAGCCTGAAGCGACAGAGCCTGGTGTGTGGAGACCCCCTCCGGCGGGACGACAGCATAAGGAGCTGTTTGGCTGTCACGAGGCCAAGAGGTGTACGGGGGGGGGGGGGGGGGGAGGTGGGGGGGGGGGAAGTCGTAAGTCGGGCGACTTGTTTGTAGGACTGCCGGCACCACAGCCTGAAGCGCCCCCACCATCTTGCTTGTATGGTACCTCCCCGCTACCTAGTAAAAACGCACACACATGTGTATGACATCTATGCCATGATCCTGCAGTGGGGTGAAATACGTTCTTCCTATCCTGCAGGGGGGTGGGGGGGCTGGGGGAGGGGAAGGGGAGCCTGTGTTATGTTTGTGGGGGTAGTGATATGTAGAGTCAGGTAGCTTTGTGTAGATATCATGCTCCGATTGTTGTGTAGAAGAACCATTTAGATGTACAATAAGTAGAGGACCTGTGTAAACAGTGTTCGGATTAAGTTGTTATATTTGTCCCTGCCACCAGGAGGCGGGGCATGTTAACGAGCCTCAGGCATAAGGGTAGATTATCCCTGTTCGTCTTACCCTATGTGATTTATCCGTTGTCCCTTTTGGCACCACACCATAGACACTAGTTAGAATCCCACATTTAAATGCCCATTAATTAAACCAAATAAACAATAAAACCCAACCGGAAGTCAGGCATGGCAAGCACACACAGTTAAGCAGGCCGAAGACACGCCCCTGAGACTCGTGATTGGCTGGGGCGGAGCAAGAAGCGACTCGCTATTGGGTGGGAGTTGACCAATGGGAAGGATTGAGTAAGGAAGGACTCACGATTGGCCAAGGGCGGGGCAACAAGCTTCCCGCGGATTGGTGGAAGGAAGGCCGAGAAGTAAGGAGTGCGCCGATTGGTGAAGACCACCGCTGATGTCAGAGGCAGACTGCATGCTGATAGGTGGATAACTGGACATGGTCGTGTTGGACTGCGCTGAGTGGAAGAGAAGCGCCGGTGACGTCCCTAGACGGCCGATAAAAGCACTCAAGCACTGACATTTTCTCTCTTCTTCTTGCCCTCCGCCCTTGCTCGCTTGCCCTCATCTATTGCCTTTGCTTTCGCCTTCCTCTCTCTTGTTCCTTTGTCCTTCCTTGCGCTCTCGTGCTTGGACCGACCATGTCGAGTACGCCACCGGGAAACCAGGAGAGGTAATGGGAACTGCAGTTCTCTGAGCGTACGACGTGTGGACGGGCGCGGCTTGCTGCAGCATGACGAGGCCTGATGCGAGCGCTGCGGCGCGAACGGGCGCAACAAGGCCTAGTTCCCGCCAACGCGCGCGTTTCGCGCGGTCACCCCGGCCGGACCCATTCACAGACCCTGTTGAGACACTGACGAAGCGCTCGAGCTATTCAGAGCTAAGTGCACACAAACACATGGTTATTTTTTTATGTATCTTCCCTTCGTCTGTGTTATCAGTCTGGTATGGGAGCGCTCCATGTGGGAACAATATTTTTTTATCATCGCGCTCTTCTTGTCCTGACCTCCATTGTAATAAATCTTCTCATTATTTTCTCTGTATATTTCTAAATCTGTGTTTGTGTGAGTTATTTTCTTTGCAGGCTTTGGAACTGCCGGCGATCGTGAAGGTAAACTCTTCAGCCTACTCCCCTCCTCTTTCTTTCTCCGTGCATATACATAAAATCTGCTATTTGAACTGAACGCCTTTGGAGTTAAAGCTGGCTTTCGCTGTGTGTGATTTCCCCGGGATTAACCGAGGGGAGTCACTCGACAATGTATATATATATTTAATTTTAATTTAGATTCAAAATAAAAGTTCATTTTTACTTCTGCTCCATGAACCAGCTTTGCTGATCGGTGCAAGACTTATACCATATTACATAGGGGAAAGAGTTAGACATTAATCATGTGCAGACTGAAGGAATCACGAGACTTAAAACTAAAGAATAGATTATATCATGAAATAATCACTGGCGGTTCCTGATCAAAAATGAATGATAAAATAATTATGTAAAAAATCAAGCAACCCCACTCCACACGTCATATCCCATCTATAATCTTTTTCCCTCTTCCTTTCCTCCCTGTGCGGAGAGTTTGCGATTGTCTCTGTGAACCAGTCTTTTTTCCTTAAACAGAAAATACTGTTATGTCGGGGGGAGAAAAGGAATATCTCGAGCCAGGTAGATCTGTATGGGTAACATGCTTTGACTGTCGCGATAGGGAATCTACCCCGTAATAAGTTATATGTTAGTCCGGTTTGTCGGGATAAGCTGTATTGGTGTCCCAGCTACGAGGGAGCAGGGCGTGCTAAATTGTGCAGGGATTATGGATGACCACTGGATGAGATTCCTTTGTTCGTCGTCGTCCCCTGTCACCAAACCTTTGTCCCTTATGGCAATGCATACTCATATAAACACTTATATAGGCCCTTAGTGCAACAGTAATTAAATTCCCTTCCCTTACAAAGACTGTGGAAGACAAGCAGGCAAGGGCCACGTACAACACCGGCGTGGGCGTCAGACATCGAGCAAGGCTGGGAGGCCACGCACAGGAGGACTGTTGATTGGCCAGGGGGAGGGGCGAGCAGCACCACAGTGCGGGAGGCACTCGGCCAATGACAGGGCACCAGCGAAAGAGAACATTGGAGAAGATTTGAGAGGTCGGGAAGCTACGAAGCTCCGGTTGGTGGCGCACCAAGGCTGACGTCACATGCGAGGCTACAAAAGAACAGGCAAAGTTATAAAAGGACGCGCTGGCTGACATTGGCTCACTTGGCGCTGCACGGTCTCTCTTTGCTCTTTGTCTTTTTGTCTCTCTTCGCGCTGGACCTCGTGTTGGAGATCGGCCCCTTCGGGTTGGAGATTGGCTTTGTGTGGGGATCGCTGGCCCTGCGTTGGACGTTGGTGCTTTTGATTCCGCGTGGTGCTTTTGGTTCCTGGTGGTGCATTGATACTGGAGCGAGGGACCTCGTGGCGTGCCGCAGAGCGAGTCGCATCGAGGCCTGGCGTAGCGCATGAGCGAGGCGGACTGAGGGGGCCGTGTTGGACGACGGACGCACCACTACTGACAGATAGGGCCGCACCCCACATTTCACAAATACATAACGAACGTTTTATTTTCCTTAATTCATTTTCCCTTGTCTCGTATCCGAAATCAGTGTGTGGGGACGTCCCGATTTGGACATTTATTACCGGCGCGTATTTTCCTGTCCCGCTATCTTTGTAAATAAATCCTTGTATTATTTTCTGTATATACCTGAATGCAGTTTTCCGTGTGGTTTATTTAATTTGCAGCGGCATTGGAGACGCCCCGAGAACAGGTAAGACTGCAGGGGTCTTGCGCCGCCCCTCCACCCTGCGCAATTTTGTATAGCTTTCTGTCTTTGAGTCCGCCATTGAGTTTTTGCCTCGAGAGCTAAGGCCTTCGCAATCGGCTTCCGTGACCGCCTGATTTTCATCAGAGGCGGCCGCATGACAATACTAATGATATTAATTTGAGATCCCTTCCCACAGGTGAAATGGGGTAATTAACCAAATACCAAGTATGTCCGTGGGTGCATGTATATATATATATAATTATATATATTATATTCAAAGTCAAGCCTCATGGAAGGACAAATAATGGGTGTGGGGAGGAATGAGGGGTTGCATGGAATTTGACACGATATAGAAGCAAGCTCTCAGAAAGGAAAAACTGGAACTTTGTAAGGAGTTTGGCTTCGGCTATTGATTATATTTTGGGATGAAATGATGTATTTGATGTACAATAGACCCACTCCCTATAGTGGGGTGGCTAAAGTCCAAATTTAAGTGATATCGTGACACACTGGCCCAAAGGACCAAATTTGGCACAGTTCTACTTTAGGACCATACAAAACTTTTGAGAGGGGGCTGCCCGATTTTCGATCCCCAGGTCAAGGTCAGGTCAAGGTCAAATGTCAAATTATGTGTCTGTCATGTTTTTGCAATATCCAGCTTATAGATAACCTAAAAAACTTGGTCTTAGTCACATAACCAACATATTTAGTCAATGAATCCATTACTATTATGGGAAGTTCCACCAGGTGACGGCCATATAGGCTCAAAGCCACAACTCGAGAGAAACGAGGGAAAGGATTACGTAGAAAGGTATCCCGCAATACGAAGTTACCAAGTAACTTCGCTGGCTTTCTACAGGGTCCTACCAACAAGGAGGAGCTTTTCGCACTGCTGACGGAGGACGTAGTCAAACGCGACTATCCGCTTACCAAACAGGTTTACATTACATCTGGTCCACGAGTCCAATCGAATCAGGCTAACATCACAATGGGAGAGAGTGATCACGAAGAAACAGACAGTAGAATATGTCTTCATGTAAACGATGCCCTAAGGGAAGGGGCGACTACTGTTCTCATCAGAACCGTAGACACAGACGTGATTGTGATTCTGGTGGGAGTGTTTCATGATCTTGTGCAGCACCATCCAGGTATGCAACTATGGGTTGGCTTTGGTACTGGTCAACACTTCCGCTATTACCATGTCAACTCAATCTGCCAGGAACTTGGGGAAGACAAAGCTCGTGCTCTGACGTTTTTCCATGCATTCTCTGGCTCTGATGTAACATCCCAATTCAGTGGTAAAGGCAAAAAGTCAGCTTGGAAGGCATGGAAAGCTTACCCGACAGCCACAGAAGGATTCACCATTACGTCCCTGACTGCGTTTGTTCCACATGTGATTACATCTCCAGCATTCAATGTGATCGAGCGGTTTACCTGTATCATGTACGACAACACAACCCCACATGTCAATGTGAATGACCTTCGACAGGAGCTATTCCCAAGGAGAGTGAAGATGATGGAGAAGCTTCCTCCAACTCAGAACGCACTGCTCCAGCATGTAAATCGATGCCTGTACCAAGCCAGCATTTGGAGAGAGAGTCTGAAGCCCATCCTAGCTGCACCAAATCCAGATGGCTTTGGGTGGACCAAAGCAGATACCGGGTGGCGTCCAACCTGGACAACCCTGTCAGCTGCTGCTCTTAGTTGTAGAGAACTACTCAAGTGCGGATGTAAGGCGACACCCACTTGTTCAAAGAATTGCATGTGCAGGAACGCAGGACTGCCATGCACAGGACTGTGTCTCTGTCGCGGAAATTGTGAAGCATAAGTCATGCAGGCCGCGACCTCCTCTGTACTGGCCAATCCAGTATCCTCCCTCAGCGTATCGATGTACGTCAAAAACACCGATGCAAAAATGACCAACACATAATTTGACCTTTGACCTTCACCTGACCTTGAAATACAATATGGCAGCACCTGAGGATATTTTCCATAATACAAATGGATTCCTTGTCCTTAAAAATGATTATTTAGAGTTTAGACACTGAGATAATGTTTCTATGACAGCTATGAGCTGGATATGGCAAAAACATGACAAACACATAATTTGACCTTTGACCTTGACCTGACCTTGACCTGGGCCTCGAAAATCGGGCAGCCCCCTCTCAAAAGTTTTGTATGGTCCTAAAGTATAACTGTGCCAAATTTAGTGCTTTGGGCCAGCGTGTCACGATCATTTCCATAAGCCACTCCACTACTATGGGAGCGACAGGCAAGGTCATGTTATTATCCTCTCTGGGGTATATAGATTACAGTAGATCTATAGGCTCTGGTCCATTGGTCTGTGGTGGACGTGATAAGCATAGAATTCCTCAAGGATGTCGGGATTCCTCCAAATTTTTCAGTTTTGTGTTAAACAGCAGCAGCGACGGTTTAAAAAGGTTATCATACATGTGTGTGGTTTATAATATTTTTTACTTCTGCTAGGCTTTACCTACGATAGGCCAAGATAATCTCTTTATACACGTTAACATAACAGTTGGCCAAAGAAGAAAAACTCCTTATGGAGAGGGGATATTATGAGTCCCCTACCAGTTTCACCAGAAGGGGTTATAGGTTTGCTCTCCATCTGTCTGTCTGTCCATCCCAGCTGTGGTTTTGCAGACCTGCCACCCTTCCATATTGAACTGAAACATATTGAACATATTCAACTTTAACATATTCAACTGAAACTTGGTGCATGGCTTTATTTTGACAAGTTACAGAACAAGTTTGGTTTTGGCACGTTTCCCCAATTTTCCACAGTTATGTACTTTATGGACATAGAGAACATCACATATTATACATGGGTCAGTTTTCGTTTTCAGCTGCCCTGACTCCACCCCACTGCTTTACACCCATTGGCTGGACAGCTGGTCTGACTCCACCCCAATTAAAATCATGTGCCACCATTCCATGAAGCAGCACAGATTGGCAGGCCTTAGGCTTTAGGCCTGGGTGACAGTCCATGGCCCAGTGTAATTGGAATGATTCCAGGTATTTAACCACGATGTATTTATATATTCTCATAAGCTGTATGCATGTTTGTGCTTCAGGTATGTGTATGTCCATCAGGTTATTTTTTATTATTGCCAGCACAGAAAGCGGCATTATACACTGGCCAAATTAAGGCATGATTACTCGGTAGGGGACATGTATTGCAAAGCATTTCTCCCTTTTGTTAGTATTAATATTGGTTTGCAACAACATTAATATTGTGTTCTTATAATGAGTTCTTATCATTATACACACAGAAATTACCTTTGTTATGAGAAGCGGCCTTGGAAAAATGCCAAAATTTGGCAACTTAACACGGATTTCGCCGAAGGTGGGAAATCCTCTTTGAGAGGAGGGAGGGGAAATGAAGTCACTACAACCTCCATCGTGCGACCTTTAGTTCTCCTGTCAAGTTTGGTTGCGATTGGATAAGTAACGATCGAATGTATCGCAGTCTTAGACACCAAATTGAGTATTTTGGTATGATTCGTTGGCAATGTTCCACATCCACAGGCAGAACATCCCCATCCAGGGCACCCTTATCATGGAACATTCCGCACAGCATTCCTACCAGACAACCCTGAGGGAGGCCATGTCCTGGGGTTGCTTCAGAGGGCTTTTAAACAGCGGCTCGTTTTCACCATTGGTACTTCCCGTACAACCGGCATGGACGACGTCGTCACTTGGAATGACATCTATCTATAATTCCAGCAATCTCTGTGTGTGTGTGTGTGTGACTGTGTGTGTGTGTGTGTGTGTGTGTGTGTGTATGTGTGTATGTCTGTGTGTTTGTCTGTGACCGCTGTTTCTCGACAACTACCGGTCCGATATACTTGAAACTTGCCAGGTATATTGCTGGGGACCCGAGGATGTGCCTTTTCAAGGTTTCATATGTTACCGTTAAGTAGTTACCGAGCTATGTCCAAAAAACGATTCAACCAATCAGAGAGCAGCGAGCTATCACGTGTGCCGAACGTGGCGAACAGACTCTGCCTCGGACGGCACATTTGAGAGCGTATTCATTTATTTCACGTTGGAAAACTATGTTGCCGTTAAACTATGTTTTAAAACTAATTAAAACTAATTTGCGATTCATCGTAACTGCGATTTGCGACCTTCCGGACAGTGAAGACTTCACTTCCGGCAGCCAATCACAGAACGCTTTGTTGCGTAGGCGTGGCCGATGTGAGAGCGAGCGGAGCCGAGCGCGTGCGCCATTACGGTTCGTAATTCGATTTCTTCCGGAGAAAATAATAATTTCTCGATTTCTTATGCGCATTATTTCTCCCAATTCAGTCAGAGCGAAGGGCGGAAGCGAAGAGCGTTGTTTTTTTTGTTTACGGGCGTACGGGCGTACGGGCGGGGTAGAGCGTACGGGTAGCGTTTTTTTTTTTTTGGCAAGGAACGGGCACCCACGTACGGGCAATGCTCTAGTTCATCACAAAACCAGCATTCACGGTGGACCAATGCTGTAAGATTCCAAATCAGCATCTTTGGAATGCATTGTCGAGTTTTATTTTTTTAACGATGCCTAAATATATGACCTGTATTAGATAGATTATAGCTGGTAGTGAGGCACGGTAGCTCCAGAGATTATACACACAGAAATAAATTTGGAGATATGCATGCCAGTCCTTGTGGGGGAACAAAGTGAGAATTGAATATTTCCTGCAGAGCGACAGGGTGATGTTGTAGAATGATGTTACTTTAAGACTTGTACGCTTGAAGTTTCTTAATGAAGGCAGCGCATGGTGGAGAGTGTGGGCCACCAAGTTTGATTGGTTCTTACGATTATCAGACACTGAAGAAAGTTTAGTGTCACAGGATGATATCTCACTCCCGGAAAACAGCTCTTGACATTTTTCTTTGAAGGATGTGATAATAATCTGGGTGAGTTTACTTTCTATTGCTGGGCCTTTCTTTGGATTACATAAAATAGTTTGCATCTCGCCACAAGACTACCTGTACTCTTACAGCTGGTATAGATGTTGATTGTGGACACCCTCCCAACAAAGTACCAAAACTTACTGTTTCACTTGTTCAGAAATGATAAAAGGTGACATCTTATTACTGATGTCAGTGAAATAGATTGCAGATGTCATACTGGTATTTCAGACACCACTACCTGCACTTTTGAAGATGATTGCTAGCAATTCTACGATCTCTAGTGTAGAAGGGTGGGGAAGGAGGTAGGCATTCTTATGTACAGTACACCTTTGTGGTGTGATTAAACCGATTGACAGAATTGCTTGTATTGCATATAATTCATTCTGTATTTAACTTACAATGTGAATTGGCTCTGTTTTGCAGTTACGGATATCCAGATCCAGATTACCTGAAGCGTGTGCAAGAGGAATTGAGAGCAAAGGGAATTTTTAAAGCTGCTGATGTTGCATTGCGATTGCAGGAAGATAAGTGGTTTGAAGGGCGGTAAATAACTACAAAGGATAAATTAGCACAACATTCCAAAAATACTTTCTTGATTCTAAAAAAAGATGCTTTCTTTATTATTATTTTTTACCCAAAATTAATTTAGTCACTTGTATTTTATTTATGGAGGGAAATAAATAAATAAATAAATAACAACAATCATGTGTAGCACTTGTTACCTTCACCATCTGATGTACGGACATTATGTTTTCACCCCTGTCTGTCTCTTTGTGTGCAGGATATCTCAAAAAGTTGTAGATGGATTCGGATGAAATATGGTGGGCCGGTTGGGTGGGTGATGAGGACAAAAATGATTAGATTTTGGTGAAGATCCGAATGTGGATCCAGATACATAAATTTTAAAAGTGATTCAGCTTTAGGGCTAAAAACGATATTTTATATATATATATATATATATATATATATATATATATATATATGTATATATATATGTATATATATATATGTATATATATATGTATATATATATATATATATATATATATATATGTATATATATATGTATATATATATGTATATATATATGTATATATATATGTATATATATATGTATATATATATGTATATATATATATATATATATATATATATGTATATATATATATATATATATATATATATATATATATATATATATATATGTATGTATATATATATATATATGTATGTATATATATATATATATATATATATATATGTATATATATATATATATGTATATATATATATATATGTATATATATATATATATATATATATATGTATATATATATATATGTATATATATATATATATATATATATATGTATATATATATATATATATATATATGTATATATATATATATATATATATATATATATGTATATATATATATATATATATATATATATATATATATGTATATATATATATATATATATATATATATATATATATATATATGTATATATATATATATATATATTATATATATATGTATATATATATATATATATATTGTTACGGACACGACTTAGATGTTATGATGGGCCGAGCGGAATGGCCGCCGTGTTCGCACAAGTTACCCGATTATACTCGAACGTGGCCGAGTCGCGCTACGCTAGATCAATTGAGGAAAGGACACAGCGGCTGGGTTAAAATGACACGACACCAGGGGTACGGTTCTCAAGACCTCCGGAGGAGGTTATAATATTGCGGAAGGTTAGATTACAAGGATGAGAGAGACAGCATAGAAAGATAGGCACTTAGACACACTTATCTTATTCCCGACAGACCACCAGATAAACGGGACAAAACTGACTCACACGGGGATTGATGGCAAGGAGGGGCAGGTATTCGATGGCTCAAGGTGCACCTTGGCTCAGGGGCAAATCGACCTGGTCCGGTCCAAAGATGCGGGGGAGGTCGCTCAGCGCTCGGAGGTCGCGACTTGTCTTTCCAAGCTGGGGGCGCATCTGACGTCACGTCCGGTCAGTCGCTGCGTATATCCGGCGGGGAGTGACACGCCCTCGGCTCGTTAGCTCCGCCCCAGATGGAATCGGCCCGCCGCTTCTTATTGGCTGCGGGGGGTTACCGGGCTCCGCCCTTGACGAGGAGCTGACAGCCAGCCCCTTCGTGGTAACCCCGTAACCTGGAGCACATGGGCCATGGCGGCTAACCGAGCCGGAGTGAGGACGCCCACTCCCCGCACCGCGGTCGCGCCGCCCCCGCTGTGGTTGTAGTTGTTGTTGTTCCTTGAGATGATGGGTGGATGCGGAGATGATGTTGGGGGGAGGTATTGGGAGGTCCTAAACTCACTACTGGTGCCATACAATCACATTCTGGTGCAACGAAGAGTCAGAATTAATGGAAACGAGTCCTTAACTGACATAGACTAAGAATAACTAGCAAGATGTCCGAAAGTTGTCTACGTGGGATGCGGTGGACCTGGGCACGACATTTAATGGGGGAAGAAGGGGAAGGTCGGTTCTACAGAGTGTTGTTTACAGACAATGGGACTAGGGAATGGGGGATTGGGGATAGTTGGGGAGTATTGGGGAAATAGGGGAATATTTACAAGCGGATATGGAGGCCAAATCCCATATCCGTAACATTGCACCCTTCTCTACCCTCGGGGCGTCCCGACCCGATAAATTTTTACCTATTTTAGTGTGGCACTCAGATGTAGTTCCCTCTACTATTAACTCTACCCTGAGTGCGACAGTTTTACAGATATTCACAAATGAGTAAATATGTCCCCCTGCGACGTTGCACCCTTCTCCTCACAGAAACACACCCACAGGATAACCGAATCGCGGAAAGAATTCGCAAACTAAACATACAGCCGGTAGGGAGCATTATTTACACAAGACTACGCTGTTATTTACACTACGATCCAGGACCTGTTTTTGGAGGAACACATGCAGATGTTATGCATAGAGAGAGCACGCATGCCAGCATCGATACACCAACCCACGAGTGCTCTGTGGCCTTACGGCCTTTAATAATGTGCAGAGCACCCCTTCCAAGCACCAAAAGCACCACCCCATCACACAGTCAGCACCATCCGGTGCACCAATAAAGTGTCTATAAATCATGGTGTGGTTGCGCAGCCGGCCGATGTTCTACCGCTGGTCTTGCCTTCGTGTGGTGCACTTGGTGTTCTGGCTTCTTTAAAAATAAAGAAAGGCGCCAACCGCGTCCATTTCTTTATTGTGGCCGTCAGGGGGCCAACTATTAGTGGTTCACCTGTATGGCATAGGTGCCACGTTGACCCAGATGTCCATCAATGGGTGGTGCTTGGCCGCAAAAGAACTGCGGTCCATTGTGGGTGGCCACCAAAATTGCGGTCCATATGGTGTATCGATCCAGGCAGCAAGCAGCGAAAGTGCAGGCCCACAACTGCGGAGCCAGCACCTCTCTCTCCTCTCTCTCTGCCCCAAAGCCAGATCCTCGGAGGTGGGAGACAAAAGAAGCAGACAAGTGAGTAAGGCGGTAAGGGCGCAAAAGTGCACACAATGTAAGGTAATGCACACTGGGGGCACATGGGAACCAGGTGAGACAGGTACGTTCCTACCGTACGCCCCCCCCCCCCACCAGGTAACCTACATGGCCCCTCCCTTACCCCTTACTGTATCCACAAAACACAACACTACCCATAAACATCTACTTTACACATCAACAACGTCCCTACTGTCTTCCCCGTTCCTCCCATAAACCAAATTCGTCTTCTCTCCCCCCTAACCAATCAAATTTGCCATTTTCAACTCTCATCAAAATTTGCCATCTCCAACTCAACATCATAATTTGCCATCACCAATTCATCATCAGTCCCTCCTAAGGAGGGAGAGATGGAATCACCCCAATGTCTCATCCACGTCGTGATGCGTCTCACAAATCCAACAGCAATCCTTACTTCCTGCAACACAAAACAAAGAAAACACAGGTGTGGAGTCATCATCATCACCACAGGTAAGTGGCTGCGTATGGTGCGACAGGTTCATCAATCCTAACTATTTCCTAAATGACTTTAACAACTTTACATTACCCGGGGTCTTTCTCCTGCCAAACCATTGGCCCTCTTACACTATGGGTTCTAAAAACCAATTCCCATTGACCAAACTGTGGTGCCCCTCAATTTGGGGTCTCACTCCCCCGATTCATCTCTCGGTGCCCTCGCACAATTTCTGGGCTGCGACGTGTAGCTCTCCTAGCCGGTCTACCCACCTGCACACCTCCACCACTGCAGTTGCCTCCGAGCTTACCTGCTCCTTACCCTAACCTAACTACCTGGGGAAGGCCCTCTGGCGCTCTCCCCACTCGGTGCCCTCTCTGGCACTGGGCTACCCGGGTCCGTCCTCTGGATCCTCGGGCCCCACTGACACTAACGGCTCCCAGAGCCCACCTGCGGCCTCACCTGGCCGACATCCTCACAGTGGTGGAGTGCCCAACCAACTACACACACTAACAGGCTACACGCCCAGCCATTTCCACAACACTAATGCACCCATCCGCAATACCATTCTGCAACCGCACCACAAATGCCAATATCCAACCACAATTTACCTATACCCTCTACCTAACACTTACACTACCCGCCCCGGGTACTCGTGAAAGGGGTCCACTCTTCCCCCATCCACACCTTCGCACCATGCACACCACCCCGTACCACTTACTCCAACTCTCTCCACACCACTCATTCTCTGCTCCATATATTCCACACACCTGGTGCCACCTGCACCCTTCTCTCCCCAAGCGCTTCCGCGCTGATCCACAACACTCACTACTCATCCACTGCTCCACACACCTGTCCAGTTGCACACCTGTGCAATCACACCTGTTCAATCCTCACACAGCATCATCTCATCTAACTACTCCCCTCTGAAACTTGCGCTTCCCAGTCGTCCCTTTAAACTATTGCGCTCCCTCGTCATTATCATCCACACTAATCTACCTGCGTCCCCACTACAGGTATCAGTCACTAACTAAACTTAACGTCACCTAATGTCATCTTCGCTAGATCCCTACCAATATCCTAACCCACCCGGGCTAGTTTTCACTGCCATACACCCCATAAGCTATTGCTCCTTTGCCCCCACCATGGGAAGGGTGGCAGGGATGCCACCCTTACCCACCGGGCCCATCGCTCATCAATCCCCCAGTCCTCTGGCACTAATAAGCCCCCCTTATTCAGAGGTACTGGGTCCCGCCTCGGCATCTAAAGCCGAGGCAATCCACGGGGGCGCCTGCTCGCCGGTGTAAGGTCTTATCCGGTCGGCGTGGACGATCCGAGGGAGGGCTCGTGGCCCCATTTTGATCTTAATGACCACGTCACAGATTTGCGACAGGACGACTCCTGGGCCTTGCCAGGGGGAGGTGAGCTTTGGGCACCTTCCCTTCCGCCTCCGGGGATTAAAGAACCAAATCTTCAACCGACCCGGATCTCAGTCAACGGAGCATCTTCTCTTCTGGATTTGGTTATGACAAACTTCCCTGAAAATGTCTGCTGCTCTTCTTCTGCTCCAATCGGCTCATCTGATCATGTGCTTGTCAAAGTGGACATCTCTCTGACCATTCTCAGAGAGCCTCCTCAGCGTCGACGAGTCTGGCATTTCACTCAGGCCAACTGGCACGGTCTTCAAGCAGCCATCAATCATCTGGACTGGTCTCCCATCTCTACCGCCTCTGACATCAACTCATCCTGGGAATTCTTTCAAAGTAAATTGCTCTCTCTCATGCACAGATTTATACCATCTCGTCTTCAGTTGTCATACCCTTCCTCCCGTCCATGGTACACGGAATCTTGTGGTGAGGCTGTTGCCCTGAAACAACTTGCTTTCGTCTCCTGGAAAGCAAATCCAACGGAAGGAAATCTCATTTCCTTTCACAAAGCCCGAAACAAGTGTGTGTCCACCCTCAGGAGAGCCAGGAAACAATATCTCACCATTCTCAAGACCGAACTCTCTTATCTGTCTCCCTCTTCCAAATCCTGGTGGCGTCTGGTCAAATCTGTTTCTGGTGTTTGTTCCCCCTCCATCCCCTCCCTCACCTCAAACGGCTTAACGGCTGACTCCGCACGTGAAAAAGCTGAATGCCTCAACTCTGTGTTTGCCTCTAAATCTTGTGTCCCAAACCCATCCCTCTCTGTACCCACCGTACCCAGTCGTACCCAGCTGCTCCTGGACTCTGTGTCCTTTCCTCCTGACAAGGTGGAAAAGTTTCTGGCAACCCTCGATTCTGATTCTGCAACTGGTCCTGACGGCATCAGCCCACGGGTCCTAAAATCATGTTCTTCTGCACTTTCACTCCCTCTTTCTGTTCTCTTCACCCTCTCTTTTGCTCAAGGTCATCTGCCATCTGCTTGGAAATCAGCCAACATCACCGCTTTGCACAAAAAAGGTGCAAAAACAGATCCCAGCAACTACAGACCAATCAGCCTTCTCCCAATTATCAGCAAAGTCATGGAATCCATCATTGCTTCAGATATTAAATCTTTCCTCTTCTCCAATGGCTTGATCTCTGATCATCAATTTGGTTTCAGACCTGGTCACTCTACTCTGGACATGCTGCTTCTGCTTTCTCAACAATGGATGGAGGTCCTCAACGCCAAACAGGAAATTAGAGCTGTCTCCCTTGACATTTCACGTGCCTTCGATACGGTCTGGCACCCTGCTCTGCTCTCCAAACTCTCCTCCTTTGGTATCCATGGAAATCTCCACGCATGGCTGGCGGACTTCCTCTCTGGTCGTAGTCAACGTGTGGCCCTGAATGGGTTTCTCTCATCTCCTCTTCCTGTTCAGGCTGGAGTTCCCCAAGGTAGTGTTCTGGGCCCTGTGCTTTTTCTGGTCTTCATCAATGATCTCTCTGACTCTCTTGAAAATCCTCTCTATCTCTTTGCTGACGACTCTACTCTCTGTCGCTCCATTCCTCATCCCTCAGATCGGCAGTCTGCAGCCTCCTCACTCTCTGCAGACCTGGACAAAATCACAGACTGGTCAAACAAGTGGAACATGTCTTTCAATCCTGACAAATCTCACACTCTTACAATGTCTCTCCGAAAGGACCGACTGGACAACCCTCCCATCTACTTTCTCAACAATCCTCTCCAAGAAGTTCTGTCGCTCAAGCTTTTGGGTCTCACTATCTGCCATGATCTTTCTTGGGAAAACCACATTTCCAAGCTGGCCTCCAAAGCCAGTCGCCGACTGGGCATCCTCCGTCGTGCGAAGTCCTTCCTTGGCACACCTGAGCTCCTCACCACATACAAGGCTTTCATCCGCAGCTCAATGGAATACTGTTCCCCCCTCTGGGCTGGTGCTCCTGCCTCACACCTTGCTCGGCTTCACGCTGTTGAGGCCAAAGCTTTCAGAATCATTGGAATCTCCTGCGATGTAGTCAACGCCGAGGGCCTTTCACTCACTCACCGCAGGCAGGTTGGTGGTCTTTCTGTCTTCTACCGACTCCTCTCCGGCCTTGCTCCCCCAGCTCTCTCTGTGCTCTGTCCCCCCAATATTCCTTCAGGTCGCACAAGATCTGCCTGCAACCCTCTTCTGGTTAAACTGCCAAAGTCTAGGCTCTCTGCTCACCTTCACTCTTTCATTCCCCTTTTCTCCCGCCTCTGGAACAAACTCCCCCACTCCCTTCAATCCCACTCCTCCCTCCAGGTCTTTAAAACAGCTGTTCACCACCATCTCTTATCTTCCCCCATCGAAAACCTTGATCTTTTCTACCCCCGGTAATTCACCCCAGAGTCCTTGCAGTGTTCATATGTTTTAATCCTCTCCCACCTCCCCCCAAGTCCTCCCGATGTCCCTGTTCTCAAATGTTGTGTTTGTGTCCTTCCCCCTCTCTTTTGTGTCCTTCCCCCTCTCTCACCATCTTGTCTACCGCTCCCCTTGTGTTTTGTGTGTCGGTTTGTCTTTTTGTGTGATTAATGTTAGCTCTTTCACGAGCCTCGATGTTGTATACAAATAAATAAATAAATAAATAATAATAAAAAAATCCCCGGAGCGTATTGACTCCCCTGGCTCCGGTCGTCGTACCTGCGCTTCATCTTTTCCCCCGCCAGATGGAGTTGGCGGCGGGCGAAGGCATGGACTAGCTCCATGCCTTCCTCTAGGTGACGTGCGTACCCCTCCCTCGGCGGGTTAACCACTGTGTCTGGCACGGGACCGCATAGCAAGTCGGCGGGAGCCCGTAACTCCCGCCCATACATAAGCAACGCTGGACTGCATGCGGTGGCCCCGTGCTGGCTGGTTCGGTAGGCCATAAGCAAATAAGGGAGATGTTCGTCCCAGTCATACTGACGGGTGGCGGTGAACAGTGCCAGTTGTTGGATTAGAGTTCGGTTAAATCTTTCCACCATCCCGTCAGATTGAGGTCTTAAAGGCGTTGTTCTGGTTTTCCGAATTGACAGGAGACTGCACACATCTTTTAGCAATTTGCTCTCAAAATTTCGTCCCTGGTCGGTGTGCAACTCCTGTGGAATCCCATGCCGGCACACAAATCCTTCCACGAAGGCCTGCGCTACCACCCCTGCTTCTTGGTTGGGGAGGGCGTAGGCCTCCGGCCACTTGGTGAAGTAGTCCATCACAACGAGGATGTACTTATTACCTAGGCGGGTGCGGGGTAGTGGGCCTAGGATATCCATGGCCACCCGCTCTAGGGGGGCCCCCCACCTGGTGTAATTGAAGGGGGGCCCTCATCCTCCGTGCTGGTCCCTTTTTGGCAGTACAGGCGTCGCATCTCCGACACCAGTCCTGTATGTCGCGCCCCATATTCACCCAATAAAACCTCCAGCGTACCCACGATATTGTCTTTGTCCTGCCCAAATGGCCGCCGGAGCGGGTACCATGCACCTGTTGCAATATGACGTTCTTGAATTTGTCAGGGACTATCACCAGCCAGGAAGTTCTATCAGAGGGAACCTCCACCCACTTGCGATACAAGATGTTATCCTTCAATTCCAGGGTCTGCCACTGAGCCCAATATGCCTTTGTTTGTGCCCCGAGGGGGGTGACCTCTTCCCCCTTTGGTCTTTGCCCCAATTTGACCCAATTGAACACTGGCCCCAGGACAGGATCCTCCTGCTGGGCCGTGCTCCATGCCAAAGTTCCGAATTCCTCATCTGCGGTTAGTGGCAAAATTGGCCCTCTCCACCCGGGTTGCCCGGACAACGAGGGTCGGGTCCGAATCGCCCAATTGTTCCCTCTCCTCGTGTCTCGCACAAAATTTGCAGTTTTCCCCCAGACAAGGACGCCGAGAGAGTGCGTCCGCATTACCATGGGCCTTCCCGGCCCTATGGGCCACATCAAAATCGTACTGCTGCAACTTTTCCAACCACCTTGCAATTTGGCCCTCTGGTTCCTTGAACCGAAGGAGCCATTGCAAGGAGGAATGGTCAGTTCTAACCAAAAATTTCCGCCCGTACAAGTACGGGTGGAAATGGTTCATGGCAGCCAGCATAGCCAATAACTCTTTGCGAGTGACGCAATAATTTCTCTCGGGCCTACTTAAGGCCCGACTATAATAACCAATCACTCTCTCCACGCCCTCCTGTGTCTGAGACAAAACTGCGCCCAATCCTTCCTGGCTCGCATCCGTGTCCAGGGTAAATGCCCCGTTGCTAGTGGGGTACGCTAGAAGGGGTGCGGATGTCAGACACCCCTTCAATTTTTGGAAGGCCTCGTGGCACTCCCGTGTCCAATTAAATCGCGTCCCCTTCTCCGTAAGCCGGTGGAGGGGACGGGCCAACTCCGCAAATTTCGCCACAAAGCGCCGGTAGTAGGAGCAGAGTCCCAAAAATCCCCGCACCTCTTTGATGGTACGTGGTGCGGGCCACTCCTCTACCGCTTTAATTTTGTCTGGGTCCGTTTTTACCCCCTCGCGGCCAATCACGTGACCTAGATAGGCCACCTCTCTTGCAAACAAAGTGCACTTACTCGGGTTCAGCTTCAACCCTGCCTGTCTGAGGCACCCGAACACCTGGTCCAAATTAGCTACTGCCTGGGGGAACGTTTGGGCATGTACCAGGACGTCATCCAGGTACACCAGGCATGATTGCCATGGCATGCCGCCCAGTACATGCTCCATCAATCTTTCAAAGGTGGCGGGGGCGTTACACAAACCAAACGGCATCACAGTAAACTGATACAGTCCCTTACCTGTGGAAAATGCCGTTTTCTCCTTCCCTGCCCTATCCATCTCCACCTGCCAATACCCACTCTTGAGGTCCAAAGTTGAAAACCAATTTGAGCCCGCAACGGCATCGAGGGTGTCATCAATCCTTGGCAGGGGATATGAGTCCTTGAGTGTCACGTTGTTTAGCTGGCGATAGTCCACGCAGAACCGCGTGGTCCCATCCTTCTTTTTGACCAGCACAACAGGTGACATCCAAGGACTTCCCGAGGGCTCGATCACGCCTGCGTCGAGCATTTTTTCAACCTGCTCGTCAGCTTCCGCCCTCTTGCTCCAAGGGAGCCGTCGGGCGGCCTGACGAATAGGCCGGGCCTCACCGGTGTGGATCTGATGTTTCACCAGGCCCGTACGTCCAATATCCTCGGTGGACAGGGAGAAGAGGTCCAAATGGGACCCAACCAGTTTGTGTAAGGCCTCCCTCTGGGTACCTCCCAACTCTACGCTACTACGATTTACCATCTCGCAAATGGGATCGGGCCAATTCCTACTTCTTATTGAAGGCTCCCCCCGGGGTCGGCTCGGCTGGACGTTCTCGCCCCTCACTGTCGCGACTTCCTCAACTGGGGTGCAGCCAGCTACCCTCGTGCCCCTTACTATAGTGCGTGGTTCTGTACTCATATTTATTACTCGGACGGCCACTACCGGTCCGTCCGTTTTTACAAGAGTGCGGCCCACGATTAAACCCGGTATGGACTGCGCTGCCACCGGTTCGACCAGGCCGCAGGACTCCTGCCATGTTGGGCGAGCTGCCCACCGGGCCGGCACTATCACCTCGGCCCTTGGGGGGATGGTCACGGCCTCGGAAGCCTCCAGCTCCGCTCTCTCGGCCGTGCTCACTCCCCCTAACGGCAGCTCTTCTACTCCCACCTGCAGGATCCCCCGGCACAAGTCGATTTTACAACCGCTGGCAGTCAACAAATCCAACCCTATTAAACATGGGTCGCACACCTCCGCTACCCAAACATCTATCTCCCTCCTTACCGACCCTAACTTGAGGGTCACAGAACCACGCCCTATGATCGGGGCCGTTACCCCGGTAGCAAGTTGCAAACTATAATTTTGCAGGCGCTGGATCTTATCCCAGCCACCTGCGCTCGAATCAAGGACCACAGGGCTGATGATCGTGGCGCTAGCTCCTGTGTCCACTACGGCGTCTACCCCCACGCCGGCAATTTTGCATCTGATTGTCAGGCTACCGGTTCCAATTTGGCCACAATAAATGACCTGTCGCGTCAATGAGGGCTCTCCTCCATCCTCTTCTGCCGAACACCGCCCTATGTGCCCGACACCTTCTAGTTTCCCGGGGTCTGGCAGGGGGGTGTCTGGGGTCGGCTAACCCGCTCCCCCCTGGGCGGAGTTGAGGACCTCAACCGCCGGGGATCATCCCGGCGCGCGGCTCGAGAGTGCCGCGCCAGGTGACCCAGACGGTTGCAGGTATAGCACCTCACCTGATAAGGTGCTTGCCTCCGGAATTCCAAATTTCCCCCCCTGTAGGTCCGAATTGGATTACCCGCTCGTGGTCCACCGCGGGCCACCTCCGGGGCCGCCTGCCATGGTCCAGGTCCCGCCAGGCGCTGGTCCACCAGCCTCCGGACCATGCCCGCCAGGTCAGGACCCACGTCGGGGGCGGGCCCCCTAAGGGGTCCGCCCTCCATCGGGGGTCCCACCTGGCGGACCGCCATTGCGAGACGCTCGCCCCCCCGGGCCAGGGGCCTCGCTGCTTCCCAATGGGCCGCAGCGTCAGCCGCCTGGCTCAGAGTCTGGTGGCGCCACATGGCGAGCTGTTGCCGGAGCTCAATATCCGGGAGGGCCTGGATAAAATGGTCCAGCGCCAGGCTTTCCCGGGAATCCGCTGCCATGCTAGCATGTGTGATCCCCACTGCGCGGCGAATGTCGTGGGCAAGCTCCCCGATGGCTTCCTGGGGCTTGCGCTTTCGCAGCGCGAGCTGAGCTTTAACAAGCTCGCTCTGCTGTTCAATGCCGAATCGATTAATTAGGGCGTCGCGGAGGGCTTGCAGGGTGAGAGCACCCGATGGTAATGCCGTCAGCACCTCCGCCGCCGCGCCGCGCAATGCGGCCACCAGGTGTACTCCACCTTCGTCCTCGCCCCAACCGTTGCCCTTACACACACAGTCGAACTGCGCCAGGTACGCGCGTAGATCACTCTTGCCGTCATACGGCGCGAGTGGGACCTTGTGGGACCACCTCGTATGCGAGTCGTTGCCCGCCTGCCGGACCCCGTGCGTCGCCCCTTGCGGGGTCAGCGCGGGGCCGAACCGGCCGGGCCCCCACAGTACATTACCCCCAAGGGGCTCTCGTGCCTCCCCGGTCCCTCCAACAACTACCCCTGTTGGTGTCGATGCATGGGTCACACCTCCGCAACCCGCTACCCATTCCATACCACCACAACCTTGCTCACCCACACCTCGCACCTCTCGTTCCATACCCTCCGGACCAGCCATACACCTCACTCTTGGCCTCTCACGAACATCCGGGTCTATCTCGACCCCCAAGCTTATTAAATCACCTGGCGCATCATACGCACGACCATATTGGTCACCACTTACACCGGGTCCTCTTTCTCTTCGCTTCTCCTCCATCACCTGCGAATCCCTCATCCGGTTAATGAGCACATCATCACGATCCGAACACAGACTTTGGACCAATTCTTTTACTTCCTCCTTTATCTCTTTCTTATCCTCTCTCCGTCGCTTTTTAATTTCGCTCACCCCTTCTTCCACTTCTTCTAATTTCTGCTTCACCTCCTTCATCTCCTCGTGCGCCCCTTTAAGTTCTTCCTCTAACTCCACTTTATTTTTTTCGATGTGCTCCCGCACCTCCCGCTCTTTAACCTCCATCACCTCTACCACCTTGTCCATTTTCCTCGTCAGGTCCTCATGTACCGTCTTACACTCTTTTTTAATTACCCCTACGTCCTTTTTCATCTCCTTCTGTGTCGATTTTAAACCCTCTATTACCGCTGTGTTCTTCTTTACCTGGTCCCCCAACTCCTTTTGTCCCACTGTCAGTTGTTCTACTCCCAGCGTCAACTCCTCTATACCCCCTTGCAATTTTACAGTCCCCTTTCTCACCTCCTTCTCCATGCGCTCCTTACAGTGCCTCACCTCCTCGCGCACTCCTCCGACCTCCTCACTCACACCTCTTCTGATCTCCTCTCCCATCACTTGCATCTCCTGCCCAGATGCCACCCTCATCTGCTCCATTTCCTCCCTGTGAGCATCCAGTTTGGTTTCTACCCCCATTCTGACCCCCTCTATCTGCTGCCCCATTTGTTTAACTTCCCTTTCCGCTTGGTCCCTCATGTCCCTCAATTTGCCTTCCATCCTGTTTTCTAACCCCTCTAACCCCTTTTGCATCCCTTCCATTTGATTCTCTTGAGCGGCCATTCTGTTTTCTACCCCCATTAACCCATTTTTCACCTCTTTTATTCCGTTGTCTAACCCCTCACCGGTACCCCTCGCTTCGTCCCTCATTGCCCCCATTTGGCCCTCCAATCGCTCACCCTGAGCATCCATCCGGTTCCCCATTACCCCCATTTGGTTTCCCATTACCCCCATTTGGCCCTCCAATCGCTCACTCAATCGCTCAATTTGGCTCCCCATACTCATCTGTACAGCTGCCTGTAGCTGCGCAATGAGGGCCTGCATGTCAATCGGCTGCATGTTAAAGCCCGTTGATACAGCGGGCTCGGCTACCGCGCGCTCTTGCGAGGCGCCATTTTGCGCGCCCGCAACGTCGGGCGCAACGACGCTATTTTGTGCGTCTGCTACCCTCACTGCTTCGCTCTCCTCTTGTCCCTCATTTTGGTCCTGGATCGACCCTGCCTCACTCTCCTCTACCGGACCCCAGCCGACTTGGTCTGCCATAGCGCGACTTTCAAAATTCGGGTTTTTATATTTTGTAAAACACAATCAAATTTCGCCGTTATAATTTCGAGCGCGTAAAACGCGCTCCGGATCGAATCTCACTCCTCGACACCAATTGTTACCCTAATGGTACAATTGGTGTTCCAAAATTTGGGCTAAATGAATTTAGTCCCAGGTCCGAATCCGACACTCCTGACACCAATTGTTACGGACACGACTTAGATGTTATGATGGGCCGAGCGGAATGGCCGCCGTGTTCGCACAAGTTACCCGATTATACTCGAACGTTGGCCGAGTCGCGCTACGCTAGATCAATTGAGGAAAGGACACAGCGGCTGGGTTAAAATGACACGACACCAGGGGTACGGTTCTCAAGACCTCCGGAGGAGGTTATAATATTGCGGAAGGTTAGATTACAAGGATGAGAGAGACAGCATAGAAAGATAGGCACTTAGACACACTTATCTTATTCCCGACAGACCACAGATAAACGGGACAAAACTGACTCACACGGGGATTGATGGCAAGGAGGGGCAGGTATTCGATGGCTCAAGGTGCACCTTGGCTCAGGGGCAAATCGACCCGGTCCGGTCCAAAGATGCGGGGAGGTCGCTCAGCGCTCGGAGGTCGCGACTTGTCTTTCCAAGCTGGGGGCGCATCTGACGTCACGTCCGGTCAGTCGCTGCGTATATCCGGCGGGGAGTGACACGCCCTCGGCTCGTTAGCTCCGCCCCAGATGGAATCGGCCCGCCGCTTCTTATTGGCTGCGGGGGGTTACCGGGCTCCGCCCTTGACGAGGAGCTGACAGCCAGCCCCTTCGTGGTAACCCCGTAACCTGGAGCACATGGGCCATGGCGGCTAACCGAGCCGGAGTGAGGACGCCCACTCCCCGCACCGCGGCCGCGCCGCCCCCGCTGTGGTTGAGGTTGTTGTTGTTCCTTGAGATGATGGGAGGATGCGGAGATGAGGTTGGGGGGAGGTATTGGGAGGTCCTAAACTCACTACTGGTGCCATACAATCACATTCTGGTGCAACGAAGAGTCAGAATTAATGGAAACGAGTCCTTAACTGACATAGACTAAGAATAACTAGCAAGATGTCCGAAAGTTGTCTACGTGGGATGCGGTGGACCTGGGCACGACATTTAATGGGGGAAGAAGGGGAAGGTCGGTTCTACAGAGTGTTGTTTACAGACAATGGGACTAGGGAATGGGGGATTGGGGATAGTTGGGGAGTATTGGGGAAATAGGGGAATATTTACAAGCGGATATGGAGGCCAAATCCCATATCCGCAACAATATATATATATATATATATATATATATATATATATATATATATATATATATATATGTTGGAACCCATCTGTGGATCGGTCCCATCGGCCGATGGGTCTGACCCATCTGTGGATGCACGAGAAATGACAATGCAGACCCATCGGCCGATGGGTCTGCGCCATCTGCGGATGTGTTGTTCATCTTGAAGGAATGTGTTGACAGAATGGTGCTCTTCAATCAGGTACACAGTCATTGGAATTACATGTGGTAGGAATTTAACAGAGATGATTTTTAAATGTTTAACAGATTAAACCACATGTCAGGGACTGCTTTATAAACATTTATGACATCAATTGCTTATTTTTAGGTTCAAATAAACATACTCATCCACCATTGATGCAT
Organism: Myxine glutinosa; assembly: GCF_964187855.1. NCBI lineage: Eukaryota > Metazoa > Chordata > Myxini > Myxiniformes > Myxinidae > Myxine > Myxine glutinosa. The sequence goes on along the minus strand of NW_027617636.1, from coordinate 45,537 downwards.
AGGAAACACAGATGGGTTCACCTTCAAGGTGAACAACACATCCGCAGATGGCGCAGACCCATCGGCCGATGGGACCGATCCACAGATGGGTTCCAACATATATACTGAAACGCAAAAGAAACTTACCACCTTTGAAACCTTTAAATATCAACAATAACACTGCGTGTAGTAAATGTGTGAACTTATTTGTGGACAATAGTGTCCTCACTGTCAGACAAAACGGTCACGGATGGTCACTTGAACCTTCAATGGTCACTTCATAGCACAGCTGTTGAACAGCCGTTTTGACTGTCAGTGATTAGCCAAGGGGTACGGGATGATTTTAATGAGCTGCACGTGATGTCTTGATATTGGCTTTAAAAAGGCCAGTGCAAAATGGGCATTTCAATCAACATGCCACGATTGTCAAGGGATAAACGGCAGCGTGCCCTGGGCATGCTGCAAGGCGGACTGAGCTACCGTGAGGTGGCACGTCGCCTTGGCTGTTCACACCAGACGATATCGGCCCTGGTGGACAGAGACACCCTCCACAACTCTGCAGATGACAGACCTCGATCAGGGAGGCCAAGAGTCACCACTGCAAGGCAGGACAGGCAGATGGTCCGAAGTCACCTGCGGGATCGATTCCGTCCAGCATCCCGCACTGCGGCAGAAACTCCGGGGCATGCAAACCATGGATCTCCAATGATACTGCACAAAGACGACTGCATGACTATGGTCTGACTGCCAGAAGACCATACAGAGGCCCCGTGATGATGGCTGCCCATCGCCGCAACCGACAGAGATGGTGCCAGCAGCATCAGCCGTGGACCTTGGCGCAGTGGAACGAGGTCGCTTTCAGCGATGAGTCAAGGTTCTGTGTGGACAGTCCTGATGGGCGTGAGCGTGTCTGGAGAAGAACTGGCGAGCGATATGCCGATTGTTGCGTGCTTCAAGCCAACAGGTGGGGTGGCCCAAGTGTGATGGTGTGGGCCGCCATATCAGGCCGGTACAGGACGCCACTGGTGGTTGTGGATGGGAATCTCAACACCCAGCGGTATGTGGATAACATCCTGCGACCTCATCTGCTGCCATTCCTGCTAGACCACCCAGAACTGAGAACCCTTCAGCATGACAACGCTCGTCCCCATGCTGCTCGCTTTACCACTGCATTTCTCCAAGGCGAGAACATCAACACCATGCAGTGGCCTGCGTTCTCCCCTGACCTGAATCCCATAGAGCACCTGTGGGATGAGCTTGGGAGACGCGTAGTTGGCAGGGCCAGGACATGGGCAGAGCTGCTTCAGACATTGAGGACTGAGTGGGACAGAATCCAGCAGCAATCCATCCAAAGACTGGTAGGCAGTATACGCCGACGATGCACTGCCTGTATCCAAAACAATGGTGGCCACACACGCTATTGAAAGGGGACTGACATTGCACCCTGTGCTGTTCTGTACTGTAGAACAAACTGATGAGATGGTGTATCTTGGTCAAAAACTTGACATGTCATCAATAAAATGCCAATGTTTCAATTATCAATTGTTGGTTTGTTTTATTTTGAACTGTTACAATTTTATTACATTTCAAACAAGTGATGTTTCTTTTGCGTTTTCGGTCTTTTTGAAGTTGGTCAAAATGGTCAAATTTTTTGGTCAAAATGCCCATTTTGCACTGGCCTTTTTAAAGCCAATATCAAGACATCACGTGCAGCTCATTAAAATCATCCCGTACCCCTTGGCTAATCACTGACAGTCAAAACGGCTGTTCAACAGCTGTGCTATGAAGTGACCATTGAAGGTTCAAGTGACCATCCATGACCGTTTTGTCTGACAGTGAGGACACTATTGTCCACAAATAAGTTCACACATTTACTACACGCAGTGTTATTGTTGATATTTAAAGGTTTCAAAGGTGGTAAGTTTCTTTTGCGTTTCAGTATATATATATATATATATATATATATATATATATATATATATTGTTGCGAATATGGAATTTGGCCTCCATATCCGCTTGTAAATATTCCCCTATTTTTTCCAATACTCCCCAACTTTCCCCAGTCCCCCATTCCCTAGTCCCATTGCATGTAAATAACAATCAGTAGAGCCGACCTTCCCCTTATTCCCCCATTAAATGTCGTGCCCAGGTCCACCGCACCACACGTAGACAACTTTCGGACATCTTCCTAGTTATTCTTAATCTATGTCAGTTAAGGCCTCGTTTCCATTAATTATGACTCTTCGTTGCACCAGAATGTGATTATATGGCATCAGTAGTGAGTTTAGGACCTTTTCCATACCTCCTTCCATCTTCTTCCCCAACCAACTATGGCTGCAGCAACGGAGGGGATGGGGGCGGCGCGGCGGCGCGGGGGGGAGGATGCGTCCTCACACCGGCTCGATTAGCGCCATTGACCACGCGCTCCACGGGGTTACCACGGAGGGGCTGGCTGTCAGCTCCTCCTCAAGGGCGGAGCCTGGTAACCCCCCGCACCCAATCAGAAGGGCGGACCGATTCCATCTGGGGCGGCGCTAGCGAGCCGAGGGCGTGTCACTCCCCGCCGGATATACGCGGCCACGTAGCGGACGTGACGTCAGATGCGCCCCGAGCTGGAGAAAGAAGGACCTGCGAGCGCTGAGAGAGAAAGGCCCGCCTGTGAAAGAACGTCCCCTCCGAGCGCTGTGAAACCTCCCGCATCTCTGGACCGGACCGGGTCGATTCTGCCTTGAGCCAAGAGTGCACCTTGAGCCATCGCGACCTGCCTTTCCTTTTCATCAACCCCCGTGTGAGTCAGCATTTTGTCCCGTGTGTCTGTCGTCTGTCCGGGGTTAATATAAGAGTGTGTCTAAGTGCCTGTCTTCCTGTAATATACCTCTAGCCCCTGTAATCTAACCTTTTTCCGTACGAATATACTTGAGAATCGAAACGTTGGTGTCGTATTGTGTCATTATAACCCAGCCGGGTGTCTTCTTTTTCCTTCATTGGTCTAGCATAGCGCGATTAGTCAACCCCGGGTGCAATCGGGGTAACTTGTACGGATACGGCGGCCATCCCGCTCGGCCCACCATACCATCAAAGTCGTATCTGTAACAATTGGTGTCGAGGAGTTGGATTCGAACCTGGGACTAAATTTGTTAGGCCCAAATTTTGGAACACCAATTGTACTATTAGAGTAACAATTGGTGTCGGGAGTGAGATTCGAGGCCCGACCAAATTTTGAAAAAAAAAAAAAAACGAATAGAGGAAAAAAAAAAATTTGGTCAAAATTTGGAGCGGCCGAAATTTGTTTTGTTTTACGAAACTCGAATTTTGCAAGTCGCGCTATGGCGGATCAAGACGGCTGGGGTCCGGTAGGGGAGAGTGAAGCAGGGTCGGTCCAGGACCAAAATGAGGGACAGGAGGAGAGCGAAGCAGTGAGGGCGGCAGGTTCGCAAAATAGCGCCGTCACGCACGAAGAAGCGGGCGCGCAAAATGGCGCCTCGCTGGTCACCGCGCCCGCGACCGTGGCAGCGCCCCTGGTGGATTCGAACCTTTTCCTCCTGCAAATGAGGGCCCTTATGGAACAAATGGTGGGAATGAGGGCTGATAGTGAGCGGTTGGGAAACCAAATGGGGGTAATGAGGGACGAAGCGAGGGCTCAGAGTGAGCAAATGGGGGTAATGAGGGACGAAGCGAGGGGTACCAGTGAGGGGTTAGACAATAATTTTGAGGAGTTAGACAAGAAATTTGGGAAGTTAGACAATAATTTTGAGGAGTTAGACAAGAAATTTGGGAAGTTAGACAATAATTTTGAGGGGTTAGACAACGGGATAAAAGAAGTGAAAAATGGGTTAATGGGGGTAGAAAATAGAATGGCTGCCCAGGAGAATCAGATAGAGGGAGTGAAAAATGGGTTAGAGGGGTTAGAAAACAGTATGGAAGGCAAATTGAGGGACATGAGGGACCAAGCGGAAAGGGAAGTTAAACAAATGGAGCAGCAGATAGAGGGGGTCAGAATGGGGGTAGAAACCAAACTGGATGCTCACAGGGAGGAAATGGAGCAGATGAGGGTGGCATCTGGGCAGGAGATGCAAGTGATGGGAGAGGAGATTAGAAGAGGTGTGAGTGAGGAGGTCGGAGGAGTGCGCGAGGAGGTGAGGCACTGTGAGGAGCACATGGAAAAGGAGGTGAGAAAGGGGACTGTAAAGTTACAAGGGGGCATAGAGGACCTGACGCAGGAGGTGGAGCAGCTGACGGTGGGACAAACGGAGTTAGTGGAGCAGGTTCAAAGGAACACTGCGGTATTAGGGGGGTTAAAAGCGACACAAAACGACATAAAAAATGACTTGATAGCGACAAAGAGGGAATGTCAGATGGTACGTGAGGGACTGACAACGAGGCTGGACGAGGTGATAGAGGTTATGGAGACGAAGGACCGGCAGGTGAGGACGCACATGGAAACGGTCAAGGTAGCCTTGGAGGACGAGCTGGAGGAGACGTACCGGGGAATAAAAGAGGTGAAGCACAAATTAGAAGAAGTGGAAGAAGGGATGAGCGAAATTAAGAAGCGACGGAGAGGGGATAAGAAGGAGATAAAGGAGGAGATAAAAGAATTGGTCCAAAGTCTGTGTTTGGATCGTGATGATGTGCTCATTAACCGGATGAGGGATTCGCAGGTGATGGAGGAGAAGCGAAGAGGAAGAGGACCCGGTGTAAGTGGTGACCAATATGGTCGTGCGTATGATGCGCCAGGGGATTTAAAAAGCTTGGGGATTGGTTTGGATCCGGGTGTTCGTGAAAGGCCACTGGTGAAGTGTGCGACAGGTCTGGTGTGCGAAAGAGGAGGTGTGCGAGAAAGTCCGACTCTGGGGTGTGTGAGGAAAAAGTGCGTGCCAAGGAGTGAGGGTGCTGGCGAGAGTGAGTCGGTCGTAGCGCGTGTGCGAGGGGGCACATGGAAGCGCGGTGTGGTGAGTGTTGCAGAGGGTGTGACGGGAGAGTGTGCGCAGGAGTGTGCGCGAGAAAGGTGTGTGACGGACAGGTGCATGAGGAAAGAGTGCGCTGTCAGAAGTAAGGAAGAGTGTCCACCTGTGGTGAGTGTTACAGAGGGTGTAACGGGAGAGTGTGCGCGAGAAAGGTGTGTGACGGACAGGTGCATGAGGAAAGAGTGCGCTGTCAGAAGTAAGGAAGAGTGTCCACCTGTGGTGAGTGTTACAGAGGGTGTAACGGGAGAGTGTGCGCGAGAAAGGTGTGTGCCGGACAGGTGCATGGGGAAAGAGTGTGCTGTCAAGAGTAAGGGTGAGTGCGCTGTCAGGAATGGAGGTGAAAGTAGTGAGAGTGACATGGAGCGTGAGTTAGTTGTGACAGGTGAGCGAGGATGTACACCTGGGATGGAAGGATGCACACCTGGAATGGTAGAGCGTGAGTGGGAATGCACGCTGGAGTTGGTAGTGAGGCACGTGGTTGGGTGTGCGAATGAGAGCACACCTGTGATTGTCACAGAGGAGGTGACCGAGGAGGGGGTGCGAAGCGGTGTATTGGTGAGGTGTGCGAGCAACGAATGTGTGCCAAAGTGTTCGGTGGTCAGGTGTGTGACCAAGGCTGTGAGTGGAATGGGTGTGCCTGGGTGTGTAAGGAAAGGTACGAGGAGCATGGGCACGGCTGGATGTGTGAGCAAGGAACGGGCTGCGGGGTGTAAGCATGCAGGTGAAGCATCGACGTTACACGGGTTAGAGGTTAGAGCGACTTTTAGCCGAAACGGGCCCTCGGTGCGTGCCGGGCCTCGCTTTGAACGGCCGCGTCCAGGCTCCACTAGGCGGAGCTGGCAGCCCGATAGAAAGGGTCGTCATGGCGACCACGTTTTGTTGAGACGTGCCGGCAGGTCGAGATCGGGACATTGGATGGCTCCACGCCGAGGTGATGCGTGGGATCTCGGCCCGGGTAAGCCCCCGTCCCTGCCCCGAATGCCGGACGCATCCACCCGCTGGCACAAAACAACCAGCATCCATTGCTTGGCTTTACGAAGCCGGGCTTTGGACAGGGATTGGCGCACCGAGAGGTATTAGTGAGTCGACTGGGTGATGAGGTTAGTGTTTTGGACCCAAAATTAGAGAAAAACAAAATTTGATGATTGGCAAGGGATTGGCAGTAGTGATTGGCAGATGATGGGTAGTGATTGGCAAATTTTTGATTTATTGAAATTTGATGTGCAAAATTGGTAGTGAGAGACCCCCGATGTGGTGGGATGGCAAATCCACCATCCTTCCCATGGTGGGGCAAATGCGCAATAGCTTATGGGGTGTATGGCAGTGAAAACTAGCCCGGGTGGGTTAGGTTATATTGATAGGGCCCTAGAAGATGACATTAGGTAACGTTAAGATTAGTTAGTGACTGATACCTGTAGTGGGGACGCAGGTAGATTAGTATGGATGATAATGACGAGGGAGCGCAATAGTTTAAAGGGACGACTGGGAAGCGCAAGTTTCAGAAGGGAGTAGTTAGCTGAGATGATGCCGTGTTTGTGAGAATTGAACAGGTGTGATTGCACAGGTGTGCAACTGGACAGGTGTGTGGAGCAGTGTATGAGTAGTGAGTGTTGTGGATCAGCGCGAATGCGCTTGGGGAGAGAAGGGTGCAGGTGGCACCAGGTATGAGAGCACAGGTGTGCAAGTACAGGTGTGTGGAGAGAGTTGGAGTAAGTGGTACGGAGTGGTGTGCATGGTGCGAAGGTGTGGATGGGGGAAGAGTGGACCCCTTTCACGAGTACCCGGGGCGGGTAGTGTAAGTGTTAGGTAGAGGGTGCAGGTAAATTGTGGTTGGATATTGGCATTTGTGGTGCGGTTGCAGAATGGTGTTGTGAATGGGTGCATTAGTGTTGTGGAAATGGCTGGGCGTGTAGCCTGTTAGTGTGTGTAGTTGGTTGGGCACTCCACCACTGTGAGGATGTCGGCCAGGTGAGGCCGCAGGTGGGCTCTGGGAGCCGGTAGTTGTGAGTGGGTGCCTGAGGATCCCGGGTGTGGATCGGGCAGCCCAGTGCCAGAGAGGGCACGGAGTGGGGAGAGAGCCAGAGGGCCTTCCCCTGGTAGTTAGGTTAGGGTAAGGAGCAGGTAAGCTCGGAGGCAACTGCAGTGGTGGAGGTGTGCAGGTGGGTAGACCCACTGGGAGAGGTACACGCCACAGCCCAGAAATTGTACGAGGGCACCGGGAGATGAATCGGGGGAGTGAGACCCCAAATTGAAGAGCACCACAGTTTGGCCAATGGGAATTGGTTTTTAGAACCCATAGTGTAAGAGGGCCAATGGTTTGGCCGGAGGAAGACCCCGGGTAATGTAAAGTTGTTAAAGTCATTTAGGAAATAGTTAGGATTGATGAACCTGTCGCACCATACGCAGCCACTTACCTGTGGTGATGATGATGACTCCACACCTGTGTTTTCTTTGTTTGTGTTGCAGAAATGAGAATTGCTGTTGGATTTGTGAGACGCATCACGACGTGGATGAGACATTGGGGTGATTCCATCTCTCCCTCCCTAGGAGGGACTGATGATGAATTGGTAATGGCAAATTTTGATGTTGAGTTGAAAATGGCAAATTTTGATGAGAGTTGAAAATGGCAAATTTGATTGGTTAGGAGGGAGAGAAGACGAATTTGGTATATGGGAGGAACGGGGAAGACAGTAGGGATGTTTGTTGATTTGTAAAGTAGATGTTTATGGGTAGTGTTGTGTTGTGTGGATACAGTAAGGGGTAAGGGAGGGGCCATGTAGGTTACCTGGTGGGGGGGGGGGGGCGTACGATAGGAACGTACCTGTCTCACCTGGTTCCCATGTGCCCCCAGTGTGCATCACCTTACATTGCGTGCACTTTTGCGCCCTTACCACCTTACTCACTTGTTTCTTCTTTTGTCTCCCACCTCCGAGGATCTGGCTTTGGGGTAGAGAGAGAGGAGAGAGAGAGGTGCTGGCTGCGCAGTTGTGGGCCTGCACTTTCGCTGTTTGCTGCCGGGATCGATACACCATATGGACCGCAATGTTTGTGGCCACCCACAATGGACCGCAGTTCGTTTGCGGCCAAGCACCACCCGGGGATGGACCTATGGGTCAACGTGGCACCTATGCCATAAAGGTGAACCACTGTTAACTAACACCAAGTGCACCACAAGAAGAGCAAGAGACACCTGCAGGGTTAGGGGTTGTCGAATTTATTTTGATTCCAATGAACAATGGTGACTGCACCGATTGGTGGTGGGGTGGTGCTTTTGATGCTCGGGAAGGGTGCTCTGCACGTTATTAAAGGCCGTCGGCCACAGAGCACTCGTGGGTTGGTGTATCGATGCTGGCAAGCGCGCTCTCTCTATGCATAACATCTGCATGTGTTCCTCCAAAGACAGGTCCTGGATCGTAGTGTAGATATCAGCGTAATCTTGTAAATAATGCTCCCTACCGGCTGTATGTGTAGTTTGCGAATTCTTTCCGGATTCGGTTATCCTGTGGGTGTGGTTCTGTGAGGAGAAGGGTGCAACGTCGCAGGGGGACATATTTACTCATTTGTGAATATCTGTAAAACTGTCGCACTCAGGGTAGAGTTAATAGTAGAGGGAACTACATTGCGTGCCACACTAAAGTAGGTAAAAATTTATCGGGTCGGGACGCCCCGAGGGTAGAGAAGGGTGCAATGTTGCGAATATGGAATTTGGCCTCCATATCCGCTTGTAAATATTCCCCTATTTTTTCCAATACTCCCCAACTTTCCCCAGTCCCCCATTCCCTAGTCCCATTGCATGTAAATAACAATCAGTAGAGCCGACCTTCCCCTTATTCCCCCATTAAATGTCGTGCCCAGGTCCACCGCACCACACGTAGACAACTTTCGGACATCTTCCTAGTTATTCTTAATCTATGTCAGTTAAGGCCTCGTTTCCATTAATTATGACTCTTCGTTGCACCAGAATGTGATTATATGGCATCAGTAGTGAGTTTAGGACCTTTTCCATACCTCCTTCCATCTTCTTCCCCAACCAACTATGGCTGCAGCAACGGAGGGGATGGGGGCGGCGCGGCGGCGCGGGGGGGAGGATGCGTCCTCACACCGGCTCGATTAGCGCCATTGACCACGCGCTCCACGGGGTTACCACGGAGGGGCTGGCTGTCAGCTCCTCCTCAAGGGCGGAGCCTGGTAACCCCCCGCACCCAATCAGAAGGGCGGACCGATTCCATCTGGGGCGGCGCTAGCGAGCCGAGGGCGTGTCACTCCCCGCCGGATATACGCGGCCACGTAGCGGACGTGACGTCAGATGCGCCCCGAGCTGGAGAAAGAAGGACCTGCGAGCGCTGAGAGAGAAAGGCCCGCCTGTGAAAGAACGTCCCCTCCGAGCGCTGTGAAACCTCCCGCATCTCTGGACCGGACCGGGTCGATTCTGCCTTGAGCCAAGAGTGCACCTTGAGCCATCGCGACCTGCCTTTCCTTTTCATCAACCCCCGTGTGAGTCAGCATTTTGTCCCGTGTGTCTGTCGTCTGTCCGGGGTTAATATAAGAGTGTGTCTAAGTGCCTGTCTTCCTGTAATATACCTCTAGCCCCTGTAATCTAACCTTTTTCCGTACGAATATACTTGAGAATCGAAACGTTGGTGTCGTATTGTGTCATTATAACCCAGCCGGGTGTCTTCTTTTTCCTTCATTGGTCTAGCATAGCGCGATTAGTCAACCCCGGGTGCAATCGGGGTAACTTGTACGGATACGGCGGCCATCCCGCTCGGACCACCATACCATCAAAGTCGTATCTGTAACAATATATATATATATATATAAGCAAAGATTTGCGGTTGGGAGTATATCCAAATGACTCCATGGTAAGATCTCCAACCTTTAATTGAACAAACAATGACTCAACGTTTCGATTAACAACATGTGAAGCCACACGCCTCCGTTAATCTTCCTCAAGAGTGATAAAATCATCTCAACATCCCCTTACATGCACAGTGGGCGTGGTATATGCAAAGTGGGGTGGGCAATGCTGGACAGCCAATGAAACCGTATCACACCGCTCTCGTGAACAGAGACGTTACCGACCAAATTCAAAAATCAACCGCATATTAACAGTTCAAAATAATCCTGTAAGCAATGCTGGATTATAACGCAAGTGTTGAGAAAATCCGGAACAATCATTACATTTAATCAAAAGTTAAACTTGCAAACAATTAAATTGTAAATTAAATTAAAACTGTAAATATATTAAAGCCAAAAATTTTTAAGACAAAATAAAATTGTCACATTATCAAGATCATCACATGTGGCCCTATGCGGTAAAGGTGAATGCGGGAAGGAGGTTGGTTTTAGGGGGGATAAAATGGGGGGGTGGGGGACCAGAGGGGGTTGGAAGTGGATGGGGGGGTGTGGGAGAGGGGTGGTTTGGAGGGATTGGAGGTGGGAGGGGGCAATTGTCCGAATAAAAACCTTGTGTGATATATTATGTGGACTCGTTGTTCAAAGTACGGAATGCCTGGATCTTCCGAATCTGGATCTTCACCAAAATCTAATCATTTCATCCTTGTCACATACGCTACCTCTCTGCCAGGTTTCGTCCGAATCCGGCCACAACGTTTTTTGAGATACTTGTTCACAAACAGACAGACAGACAGAGGTGAAAACATAACCTCCATCAACCTTTGGTCGCGGAGGTAATAATATTTCCCCGTCTCCCTCACCTCTTTTTGTCTGTTAGTTGCCGGTTAGTTTGTTCCTTTCCTGTTTAGTCCCCGCTTTTCCCCTTCCCATTCTAGCTGTGTTACATTCAGTTTGTCTACAAAATTGTACATACTTTTCTGCAAGTGCATGATGGTCTGTGGACCAATATACAATATAATCAATGTAGATTTTTTAAAAATAGGGGCAATACCCCCATGGCACTCACCTGGTAGAATAAGACAGTATTCTACACTGACTAAAGGTATTTTAAACAGTATCACAGTATTTTAAGCCAATTTCAATGGTTGCTTGGAGACAGGGCAGCATGTACAATCATATACTAAAGTAATCATAAGACTTTAAACAAGCAAACAAAAAAAATACCTATTTTAGGGGGTTAACCCTCCCTCCCCTCCTTCCCTCCATGACTACCTTAGGGCCTGATTTTTTTTTTTTAATTCCGTGAACAAGCTTTGATACATCACGGGTGATGAAGGTTGTGATCAAGTTTCATCGAAATAGTATGTGTAGTTTCAGAGGAAAAAGCAAATTCCTATTTTAGGGGATGGAGGGGTCAAACTTGGATCCACTTTGATCACGGTAGTCCCCCGAAGACCTCGACAAACTTGAGTTGCAGCATCCGAAATATCATTTGTGCCAAGTTTCGTCACAATCACAACAGCAGTTTTGGAGAAGAAGTTGCAAGTGTTTACGGACTGACGGATGGACGACGCGCCATCGCATAGGCTGACCGGAACTACGTTCCAGATGAGCTATAAAAAAAACATGCCAAGAAAGGTGTGCAGTGTCGTGATTTGTGTGCGTGTCTTTGCAGTTGGTGCACAGCCCACCACCTTTGGAAACGGATGCATCCTGTCTGCTGAGTACCGCAGCTCAACCAGGTATCGTATCGAGTTATTTGCATTCAGAAAAAAAGGAAAAAACAGCCATCAGGTTGCACTTTATATCATTTATTCCTTAAAAATAATCTCAAACCCTTTTGACGTTTTCTTTTGCAGGCATAAAATTTCTTTTTGTTTTATTATTTCAGCGCTTTCTCAAGATCGTGTTGAAAATATGTTGATGAGGAAACATTGGCTCCAAAGACGAATACATTTTTTAAGAGAATGTGTCTCCGGTCATTGTGCATTTTCCCGTCGATGAGATAGTTTTCTCCATTTTTGTTCAACCCCGTCCCAAAGACTGCAGCATCGGTGATAAGAACCACTCCACTCTGGCAAAACGCAACTTTGAACTAAAACCGGCAGCCCTGATTCACGACTGTTCATTTGAAGGTACCGTTCATTTCTTACACCCACTCGTACACTCTCTATTGGTTTTTATTCTTTGTTACGTGAATAACCTTCTTTGTTTTTTTTTTGGATACAAGATCGAGGCTCGGGTAAGAATCCAACAAAAATCACAAAAAAAAACTGACACAGAAAACATACAATAAAGGGAGCGGGAGACAAAATTGGCAGAAAGAGGGAAGCACAGAAGTACAACAGCAGAGAATAGGGACAACGGAAGATCAACTCCGTCGGACGGTGGGGGCTTGGGGGGGAGGAAGCATAGAAAGGTGGGGGGGGGGGGGTGGTAAAGGTATAAAACACATGGACACTGCTAGAACTTCCAGGAAAGAAAGAAGTCGGTATTTCAAAAAAAAAGTGGATCTGGGGTGAATAGACGGGGGTAGAAGAGATCAAGGTTTTGGATGGGGGAAGATAAGAGAGGGTGGTGAACAGCTGTTTTAAAGACCTGGAGGGAGGAGTGGGATTCAAGAGAGTGAGGGAGTTTGTTCCAGGGATGGGAGTAACGAGGAATAAAGGAGTGAAGGTGAGAAGAGAGTCTAGATTTTGGCAGTTTAACCATAAGAGGGTTGCTGGCAGATCTTGTGCGACCTGCAGGAATATTTGGGGGACAGAGCACAGAGAGAGCTGGGGGAGCAAGGCCAGATAGGAGTCGGCAGAAGACAGAAAGACCACCAACCTGCCTGCGGTGAGTGACTGAAAGGTCCTCGGAGTCAGCTTCATCGCGGGAGATTCCAATGATTCTGAAAGCTTTGGTTTCAACAGCGTGAAGCCGAGCTAGGTGTGAGGCAGGAGCACCGGCCTAGAGGGGAGAACAGTTTTTCATTGAGCTGCGGATGAAAGCCTTGTATGTGGTGAGGAGCTCAGGTGTGCCAAGGAAGGACTTCACACGATAAAAAGCTAATCATGTGTGTTTGTGGTTTATAATATTTTACAAGCCTGGCTACGCTGCTGTTAGAGTTTGTCTCGTTTTACAGTAACTGCAGACTGCGATGCAATTACATACGTTGATGTTTAAAGTTTCTGTTACATCTTATGGTCAGATGTGTGAGCCACACATGGACAGATGTCAGATGTGGTCAGATGTGTCAGATGTGTGATTATCGAGTTTTTAAAAAATACATCATTGATTCATATTTGGAGTGGAAAACATTTATTTCCCCATTTGCATCATCCTGAGTTTAAAGCCTGTTGGTTTTCATTGTTTTATCCTCTCCGATAATACGTGCATATCTTGTTTATAGCTTCAGTCAGCTAACACCATGCAGTTTTGGTATACCGTCCACCAATCCATTGACGAGCAATTTTTGCAGAGCAACTGAGGCCATCTATTTTACACATACGTATGGATTGGGGCGAGAATGTATGGAGTGGGGCTAGAATTATAAGGTTGCAATAAATAGGAGATGTACTGTTCATAAGGGAACATAAGGTAGGGTAGAGGGTAGAGGAGAAGGGTATCTTCTCTGATATGCAGCACGTTGCTGCGGGTTACATCATTCCTGTAGGTTGGGACAGGGATTTGTATTTTGTTCAGGATGCCGATGATAACGCAAACCTACTCTTCATTGTAAGACACTGTGGGATATTTGCTCAGCATGGCTTTTATATTTACAGCGTGGCTCTTAGATGTTCTGATGTACATCAAAGATATTGCAAACAATGGGGTTCAAAAGTTAACTTCCTGATCTTCTCCTCCAACCTATCCCAAAGCGATGAAATGGTACCAGTGGCGTCGTCAGGAAAACGAGGTGAGATATCCATCCGAACGACTCTGCCATAATTATCCCGTCCTCCAGGTAGCGGGAGATGGGTTTTGCGTGTGTGTGCAGGTTTGCTTGTGCCTCCTGGTTATAACTTTTTTGAAACCATAAATTGAGCATTTGTCATCAAATTTTCAAAAAGCCTTTATTGTGAGATTATGGACAACACTCATTAAAAATAGGAGCACGGGTCCCGAAACTCACATACGTCAGCAGCAATCGCCAATGACGTCATCAAGTTTTGCTGCTGATGCAATGCCCTCTGTCGGTAAGGGCAGGTATTTTTTTGCATTTTCGGCCTGATTTCAACCAGTTAATGAGCGCAGATGTTGATGCTGTCAATGCACCTTCGTTAAGCATCAGATATGAAGGATGAGGTCAAGTTTCATCAAAATCATATGTTTGGTTCAACCGAAAATGACTGAAGTGTTTACAGACTCTGACTTTGGCTTTTGACTTTGGCTTTCACTCACTCTCTGGCTGACTGACTTACCAATGGACTCTGCTCAATCACATAAGCTCACTGGATTGAAGTCCAGGTGAGCTAATTATGTTACATTTTTATTCCGTGGCATGAAGTGAAAAGTGGGCTTAAGCAATTTGTTCAGTTTGTCTGTCTGTCCACAACGTCAGTTTATGATCGAGGAACAAGTTAATCCCAATCGAACGTTATATTTTGAACACGAGTTGCAACATGAATCAGAAACTGAACATGTAATTTAACAGGACTTTGGCTCCGAATTTGTCTTGATCGCTCATGTGCTGAGTGGAGTGAGATCATATTGTCACTCTGCCTGTCTGGCAGTCAAATAGAATTGAAAAGAATTGAATCATCAAACTTACTGTTTTTGAGGATGTCAGAAAGGACACAAACAAGCACAAATAACTAATTAAGGAAGAACATAACTAATATAATATAATAATTAATATATAATATAATAACTAATAACAATAATATTACTCATAATAATATATAATATAATAACTCATATAACTAATAACAAATAACTAACGTGTTAACTAATGTGGTGTGAAAGACGCTGCATCAACGGTGGTAAACTTCCCAAAAAATTCTTCAACTTTTAAAATATTTTTCATCATTTTTGAAAACTTTTACTTTGTTTCAATTGAAAATATATATTTGAACACTGGAGAATACAAATCGCCCTTTTTGCCACTTTCAAAAACCTTTCCTTTGGCAGTAATTGGACAAAATATTACAGCATTTTACATCATCTTGACCAATCCAATTTGCCGCTTACAGCCCATGTCCATGTCCTTTTTTCTCAAGAAAGCATGGCGAAAGTATTCTATGAACTCTCTAGTTGTTTTTAAAGCTGTTGCCAAGAAGGGTGTGCAATGTCGTAATTTGTGTGCGTGTCTCTGCAGTTGGTGCACAGCCCACCACCTTTGGAAACGGATGCATCCTGTCTGCTGAGTACCCCAGCTCAACCAGGTATGGTATCGAGTTATTTGCATTCAGAAAAAAAGGAAAAAACAGGCATCAGGTTGCACTTTGTGTCATTTATTCCTTAAAAATAATCTCAAACTCTTTTGAAGTTTTCTTTTGCAGGCCTAAAATTTCTCTGTTTTCTCATTTCAACGCTTTCTCAAGATCGTATTGAAAATATGTTGATGAGGAAACATTGGATCCAAAGACGAATACATTTTTTAAGAGAATGTGTCTCTGGTCGCTGTGCAATTTCCCGTCGATGACATAGTTTTCTCCATTTTTGTTCAACCCCGTCCCAAAGACTGCAACATCGGTGACATGAACCACTCCAATCTGGCAAAATCCAACTTGAAACTCAAAGCAGCAGCCCTGATTCACGACAGTTCAGCTGGAGGTACTGTTCATTTCTGACACCCACTCGTACACTCTCTATTGGTTTTTATTCTTTGTTACGTGCATTACTTTTTTTCTTCTTTTTTTTGTTTACAAGATTGTATTGAAAATATGTTGATGGATGAGGAAACATTGGCTCCAAAGGCGAACACATTTTTTAAGAGAATGTGTCTCTGGTCGCTGTGCAATTTCCCGTCGATGACATAGTTTTCTCCATTTTTGTTCAACCCCGTCCCAAAGACTGCAACATCGGTGTTATAAACCACTCCACTCCGGCAAAATCCAACTTTACACTCAAACCGGCAGCCCTGATCCACAACTGTTCCTCTGGAGGTACCGTTCATTTCTTACACCCACTTGTACACTCTCTATTGGTTTCTATTCTTTCTTTCGTGAATGACATTATCACAATTTTTATTGTTAATTTATCTAAGGCTTACATGGAGGAGTTCGTATTACACATATTTCACTGGTGTGCACACTCATTTTAAGCTGTCTAGCCTGGGTTTGAATTTTTTTCTTTCTTGGTATACAAGATTGAGGCTCGTGTAAGAGCTAACATTAATGACAAAAAAAACAAACGGACACATACAGTCACTTGAAAAATTAAGTACACCCCATGTACAGTTTTGGCTTTTTCAACATATTTCAACACACTGCTATTTGATCTTCATTTCAACAATATTGATAGATAAAGGTGATATAATATAACAAATATCATGAAACATTTCCATTTTGTCGTCCATTGTATAATTTAAATAAACATAAATGCAAATTTCGCATGTGGAAAAAGTAAGTACACCCTTGGCTCTAATAGGTGGTATTGCCCCCTTTGGCAGAAACAACCTCAAGTAGGCGTTTCTTATAACTGTCTACCAGTCTCTGACATCGACTCGGATAAATTTTTGCCCACTCCTCCATGCACAATTCTTTCAGCTGTGCGATGTTTGAGGGGTTTCTTGCATGCACAGCTCGTTTCAAATCCCCCCACAACATATCGATGGGATTTAGATCCGGGCTTTGACTTGGCCATTCCAGAACCCTCCATTTCTTTCTTTTCAGCCATTCCTTGGTGGATTTACTGGTATGCTTAGGGTCATTGTCATGTTGCAAGGTCCACCTTTGGTTGAGCTTCAACTCTCCAACAGATGGCCTCACATTATCCTCAGGCACCCTCTGGTACAATGAAGAATTCATAGTGGATTCTATTATGGTGAGCTGCCCAGGCCCTGATGCAGCAAAGCTGCTCCAAACCATAATATTTCCACCACCATGCTTTACAGTTGGTATCAGGTTCTTGTGGTCAAATGCTGTCTTTGGTTTTCGCCAAACATGTCTTCTGGTACTGTGGCCAAATAGCTCTACCTTTGACTCATCTGTCCAGAGCACATTGTTCCAGAAGTGCTGGTCTTTGCCTAGGTGTTCATTGGCAAACTTTAGTCTTGCCCTGATGTTCTTTCTGGACAGCAAAGGTTTCCTCCTGGCACACCTCCCATGTAGATCAAATTTGTGCAGCCTCTTTCTAATGGTAGACTCGTGCACTTTGACATCAACAGTGGCAAGAGCTACCTGTAGGTCCCGTGATGACATTCTGGGGGTTCTTAGAGACTTCTTTCAGCATCTTGCGGTCTGCTCTCGGGCTGAATTTGCTGGGGCGGCCTGGCCTGAACAAGTTGGCAGTTGTTTGGAATCTTCTCCACTTGTCGATGATCTTCCGGACAGTCGAACGATTGATTTCAAATTGTTTGGAGATCTTTTTAAATCCCTTCCCAGACTCGTAGGAATATATAACCTTCTTTCTGAAGGCCTCAGAGAGCTCTTTTGATCTAGGCATGGTGATGCCGCACACTTCAACAACAAAGAGCAAACCAAACTAAATGTCTGAGGTTTAAATAAGACAGGTTCCTCCAAGATCCTCTCTAACGATGTTCTAATCATTTGCACCTGAGCTGGTGCACCTGATTCTAATTTTAGGTATTTGAAGTCGTGATAAATGTAGGGGTGTACTTACTTTTTCCACATGCGAAATTTGCATTCATGTTTATTTAAATCATACAATGGACTACAAAATGTAAATGTTTCATGATATTTGTTATATTATATCACCTTTATCTATCAATATTGTAGAAATGAAGATCAAATAGCTGTATGTTGAAATGTGTTGAAAAAGTCAAAACTTTACATGGGGTCTACTTACTTTTTTATGTGACTGTAAGACGAAATAAAGGGAGTGGGAGACAAGATGGGGAAAGACGGGGAAGCACACAAGTACAACATTTGAGAGCAGGGACATCGGGAGATCTGTGGGAGGGAGAGGGCTTGGAGAGAGGAGGCATGGGAAGGGGGTGGAGTGTGAAACACACATGGACAGAGCTCGGACTTGCAGGAAAGAAGTTTGTATTTCATTAAAGTGGATCTGGGGTGAATTAACTGGGGTAGAAAAGATCAAGGTTTTGGATGGGGGAAGATAAGAGATGGTGGTGAACAGCTGTTTTGAAGACCTGGAGGGAGGAGTGGGATTGAAGAGAGTGAGAGAGTTTGTTCCAGAGGTGGGAGAAAAGAGCAATGAAAGAGTGAAGTTGAGCAGAGAGTCTTGATTTTGGCAGTTTCACCAGAAGAGGGTTGCTGGCAGATCTTGTGCGACCTGGAGGAGTATTTTGGGGGACAGAGCACAGACAGGGCTGGGGTGGGGGGGGGGGCTCGGCCAGATAGGAGTCGGTAGAAGACAGAAAGACCACCAATTTCGACCCAGCTATGAAATGGCATTTTGGCGTTTCATGGGCAGGACGATACATCAATGTGTGTGCCGGCCCTTGGATGGACATTGAACTGGCATCACATCTGCCACCATTTATTGGTTGACATTGAAGATCCCGCAGTGTCCTTCGCGAAGAGTAGGCGAGCTATTGCACCCTCAGGCAATGATGCTGCCCTGCAGCCTTGGGTTGCATACAAACGAAGATCACTGGGAGGATGGAGAGATCGGTGTTTTTGCCTTGGATGACATTACAGGGGTGAGTGTGAAAAATAAAAAATGCATTTGGGATTTGGCCCCCCGCTCAAAGGATCACGAGCGATGTTCTTGGATGGGAACACCACACACATCGGTTTATCTGGATTATTTTGAACATTATGCTATTCGGCAAGTCACAATGTGTGCTGAAAGGGTTGTCTGCTTTTTGAGTTGTTCCACTCATACATACATAATTAGATCACATGACTGTGTGTAGATGACCTCATAAGGGACATTTGCACAATTCTTTACAGAATATTTCACCTTTAAAACACTGGAATGCAGATAAATGTTTTTTTTCTTAAAGCAAAACATTGTCTGATTTTTGCATTACAAATGTGTTGTTTAGTCATGCGGTGCATGCCCGTCTGCTAGACAAGATATAGCTGGCTGTTGCTCTTCTTTTAAGTGGTTATTTTACCTCAACTCACCCCTGCAAACAGGTGGTCGTCATCCGATGAGAGCAAATAAAAACATCCAGCAAGATGACTCTGGGTCCATCATGCCTGTGCCACTAAAGTTGGTGGATTACTTTGTACGTACTTACATCATCTTTGCCATCCACTTTGCCTTCACTCATTACATACCTGCCTGACTCAAAGGAACCAAGCAAACCGATTACTGTGCAAACCAGACCGCTCTACGTACATACACTGCATTCTTATATTTATGATGTACATGATGGTGATTTTTTTTTACTAATCCAAACTCTGATCTCCATCCATCATTATTTCCACCATGATCCCCACAACCTCTAAAGGCACATCCATCCTCCATCTACATGCAGCGCGTATCATCTTTGACCTTTCCTAGAAGCCCATGGTATTCACTGATCCAACGCTCACGACAGCAAGTGATGCTGCCAACGTGGCTGTTTCTGTACCAACTGTGACGTCCGACCGCAGAACTACATCACATCATGTCTTTCGCCGACTTCTACTCCACTTTCCTTGCATTATTTGGTCTGTGACACTTACTAGGTTCTCCTCCTTCATCATCACACATGCCCACACGGCCACATCACCTCAACCTTTTCCTCATCCCTTCTATCATTCATTGTAAAATAGGGAAAGATGATATGATTGATGGTTGGGATTACTCAAAGATAATCACTGCTATGATTTCTGGAGGAATGTAGACTCTACACTGTTTTGATACCTCACCAAACTGGCATACAGTTCCTCTGCACTGGCAGCTGTAATCATAAGGTTATCTGCAAACAACAATTCCAATGGCAAGCCTCTTCTTGCATGTGCATACAGTACATGGATTACTTCAATAAAGAGTACAGCAGATAGATGACAAAATTGTGCCTTTGATGATAAAACCAAGCCACTTGGCATGATGTAAGGAATATTAAATATATCCCGAGGGAATATTGTTGGCTATTGGGCCATTGCACATTTGTCCTGTGGCAGCCATTGCGGTGAAACTGATTGAAACCATAAACATAATGACACAAGCAATCCTGCTTCAAACTGTATACATCACGTTCATTCGATCTGAAAAATACCAAACAAAAAAGGCATTTTACATTAGGTCATGAAACATTAGGTGATGAAACTTCTATTGACGTTGGGTCATGAAACATATATCTTGACGATCATCATGACTTCGACAAATCATTAATTGCACAAATCGATCATCCATCTTACTATAATTCACCAAATGTCCGTCCGTCTGTCTGTCTGTCCGTCCGCTCCCAGGTACCGCAAAAACGGCTGAACCGATCGCAACGATACACCTCCATGCCCGTGGGATTCCCACGTGTGACCCCACTAGTATTCATAATACAATGTCCAACACAGTACAACGTTCATTATAAGAAACAACATTGATGCACAATGTCCACCATTTGTCCATAAAAGCATCACTTTTCCATTCATAAACTCACTTCTTTGGAAGGATGCTGGTAGGCCTATCTCTCGGTTTAGCAAACAAAAGCAGTTTAAGATGAACACTCTCTAAACTACATGGTCCAATTTCCTTCAAACTCTGCAAGCACCGTCTCCACAGATGACATATTTTTCTGGTCTACCCACCGAGTTAGAGACATCACGACTTTGAGATTGTTCCACACTCGTGTACACGTGGTCACATGACGTTGTTTGCATCGACCTCACAACAGTGTGTCACAAAAAACATTATTCCCAAATATCATCCATTTTGATTTCCTCCATGAAACATCTTCCCCCCGATGGGGAATACACCTCATCTAGTCAGCTAGTTACCTTCTGCTGGATATATAACAGCTATCTTCGTGATTGGTCGCCGATACTCAGTTGACCATTCTGTGCCTTACTTTGACATTCCTGATTTTTTTCCGTCAGAACCAGGATACACCTGGACAACACTCCACATATTCCACTTTCTACTGACAGCATTTGCGTCAAAAACCATGACCACATCGTCTTCATGAACATTTAGTCTCTCCACATTCCACATTTTTGTGGCACCAACAATGGGAACATGTTTCTGGTCCAGCGTCTCCAAAGCGAATCGACTACCTTTTACACACACTCGACTCGATGTCTCGGATTGCGTGTCTCTCTGAAGGGTCCTTGAGGGACTTCACTCGATGCTCATCTGAGCAGCATATCGTTTGGGCACAGATACACTCCACCATCTGGGTAATTGGGAACATGGCCAATGGCACATTGGTTGGCTAGGTTTGCTACATTCAGGCATGTGTATCGTTCAAAGGGCGTTAAAACCTGATCTCCGATGGCCTTTCTCAGTGCAAACTTACAGCCTTTCACCAGGGATTCCGCAGAGCCATTCTGGTGTGACGCTGCTGGGGTGATAAACCTCCAATCCATACCTCGTTCTGCACAAAACTCTCAAAGTTGATCATCACTCCATCCCTTTATCTCTCTACATTATAAAAGAAAGTTTTTGTTTGTTTGTCTGCGCAAGCTAATCTCCTGAACGGTGAAAGATAGAAGGAAACCTCTCATATATAGGTTCTCAAAGTGGTCCCTACACGTGATCCAAACTCTGATCTCCATCCATCATTATTTCCACCATTATTACCCCCCAGTGGGCACTGGGAACTTTCAGGGGGGCGCTCGAGAGTCCACGGGTGGTAGGGGGGCACTGGCAATGATTTGGGGGGCACTGGCGATTTAGAGGAGCAGCGGTGATTTGGAGCACTCATTGGGCTTCCTGCAGTCTGAACAGGTTACCCAGCGCCATTCGGCAAATTGGCCATCCAATCAACGACCACATTCTTTCCCCCTTCGCATGGTTTTTATGATCCCATATTCGCTGATGTCGTGTCGGTATTTTCTTGTCCATACATGCTCATGCAACAAACATGATAGTGTGTGACACCAGTGAAATACTATTGCTTGCCACAACACTAATTTTTATCACGTGGTGCCATTTCAACCAATCGGCTTGCAAGAATCTTTTTATGCAGGATATAATACTGTTGCAGTTTTAGAACCCACACTTTCTTTTAAATATCCCATCATTAAAAGGTTAAAGGTTGCACCCCAGAGTTAGGCCACAAGCAACACATAGGCCACCATAGGACTTCAGTTATTTCATTAGTATGTGTTTAGATAAGGCCGTGTTTCCAATAGTTGAATCTGCGTTGTGCCAATTAAATAAGAGTAGGTCCCCAATCCATTCATTTTGCAATCTCCCTCTCCAAGCGACGCCATTACACGCCCTCCAGTCTGCCCTATGGCTCGCCCAATTTGATACGCGCCTCTGCCAGCAGCGGCAGCCTTCGCTGCCCGTGCGCTCGCTCAACGCCGCCATAAGACACGCGGTGAGGCCCTAGAAAGGGAGCGGAACGCCAAGAAGAGGGTGTGGCCACATCATCCAGCCGTCAAAGGCGGAGCCGGTAAGCCCTCACCAGCCAACCAGGGCTGAAGGAACTTCTCCGACAGGCTTGGCTTTTGGGCTCTTTTGAGCGTTTTGCTGGTCGAGATATATAAGCGAGCGCAAAGCCCTTTCAAGGACTGGTTGGAGGCGTGCGCGTTGTAACAGGACTCTTTCTGGACGAATGCGTTTTAATTGCTTTGCGAAGGGACTTTACCGGGAGAGCGCACCTTTGGCTTACTTCATGAGATATACGGCGCGCTGATTAAGAGGACTTTGGAGAGGGGGCGTTTGGCACGAGAGAGCACATATTACGTATGCAGCGTACCAGCTTCCCCCCGTTATATACATTGTCCGGACGCGTTCCACTATACGCGGAGCTGCCTGCCAGGTTTCGCCGCTGGACCAAAGCCTGGACTGGAGCCGACCGGAGCCTGGACCCCATCGCCGGACCTTCCACCCAACCATCTACAATCCCCGTGTGAGTGTGTATGTTTGTCCTGGGTACTAAGAATAAGACTGTTTTAAGACTGCCCTGTGTAACTGCTTCTTCCTCTTCCTATCCTGTACATTCTTTCGTTTCCTCTTCTCCTTCTTGTACATTGTGAATAAATTGCCCTGTTCTTTCTTGGTTTCCTCTTATCCGATCGCATCCTTCTTTTCTATCATTGGGTAAATGTGGCATGATAGTTACCGCTTATAATCGGGTTTAGTCCCATTGTTAACGGCTCGGATCGCGGATTGCTATCTGCTCGGCATTTTCCATCATATCCGTGGTTCGAGCGGGAGTTATTTCCCTGCTTTACGGTCGGGTTAGTAAGTAGGTATTTGTGACTACTTTGACCAATAACCCTACCTAATACCGACCGGAAGGAGCGTATAACTTCCAGGACTCGGGTCGGCAGGACTCGGGTCGGCCAGATAGAAAGACAAGGGGATTAACTCCCTCCCCCTCCCCCCCCCCCCACCCCTCATAAGGGGAGAGCGCTGATGTCCGAGATCCGTAACAATTGGTAGTCAGGAGTTGGGATTTTGAACCTGGGACTAAATTTGTTTGACAAAATTTTGGACACCAATTGTGCTATTGGCCGCAACAATTGGTGTCGGGGAGTGGGATTTGGACCCGAACCAAATTTTTTATATTTTGAAAAAATTTGGTCAATTACGAGCGGCCGAAATTTTATATAACATCTAAATTTTGAATCATGCCATGGATAACCATGGCGATCGGATGTGGGGGGAAATGAGGGGGTAGAGGAAGGGTTAGAATTAACCCAGGACCCCAGGGAAGAACAATTGGGAGAGATGGAGGAGGAAAATGAAGAAGGTGCGGTAGTGGGGGTTGCAGGCGCACAAAATGGCGGCGCCTCACACGTGGCGACGAGGGCCGCGCCCTCTGCGCAAGTGGGATGGACGGATATGCAAGCTCTCATGGCGCAGATTCAGGCAGCCATACAAATGGCGGGGGACAGGACGCAGGAACAAATTGGGGGATTGAGTAAGGAGATGGGAGAAATGAGGGCCGATAGTAAGCAATTGGGAAATCAAATTGGGGGATTGAAAGAGGGGTTAAGTAATTTGGAAAACAGAATGGGGGAGCAATTGGGAAGTCAAATTGGCGGGATTAGAAAGCAAATTGGGGGGATTCGAGAACAAATTAGGGGGCCATTTGAAGGTCGTGGGTGGCCAAGCCCAGGAAATAAATGAGGGGTTAGCGAGGGAGAAAGCCAGATATGAGATAAAACAGATGGGGGAAGGACAGAGACAGCAGATCAAGCGGAAAGGTTGCGGGGGTATGCGACGGGGTAGCGCGGCTTGAGAAGCGCGGGGAAAGCGAGGCTGAGCAAGGCATGGTTACGTGGACCGGGGTAGAAATCACGACTCGGGGGATAGAGAAGCCGATGACCGCAGAATTAGAAAATTTGATTTTATAAGCGCCAGCGGTCGTCGAGCTTAATAAAGAAAAAGAATTAATTCAAATTGAAAAAGAAATAACTGAAATTGGGATTGGAGAGACGGCAGGCATAGGGGCATTATCGGAGATGGAGATGGAATGCGCGCAAAGTTTGGATTCGCATCATGATGCCGTACTTCTTAACCAAATGGAAAGTTTGCAGGTGGTGGAGGAGCGAAGAAGAGGAAGCGCCAAGGTGAGTAGGGTGGTGTATGGCGCGAAGAGGTTTGGCGCGAGAGGATTTTTCGCGCGCTTGGGATCCCGGCATAACCCGGGCGCTCATAGAAGGTCTGTGGTGCGCTGTGGGAATGGAAATGGCACGCGTGTGCGAATGGCGCCGGAGCGCGAGTATGAAACCGAGAGCGAGGGAGAATGCACAAGGGAGTGTATGTGTGAGAGTGAGTGTGATACAGAGAGTGAGATGGATGGAGAGAGTGTGTGAGAATGCACACCTGGGATGGATGAGCGTGTGCGAGGAAGCACACCTGAGTTGGTTGTGGAGAGTGTGTGGGGATGCACATCAGAGCACGTGATTAGGTGTGTGACAGGAGATTGCCCACCCGTGGGTAGGTGTGCACTGAGTGGGTGTGCAGCAAAAGAGTGCACACACAGGGGTGTTACAGAGGATGTAACCAGAGAGTGTGCAAGTGGTATGGGTGCGCCAGGATGTGTGCGAGAGAGGTGTGTAACAGAGTGTGCGAATAGAATGAGTGTGCCTCGGTGGTGTGCACCTGAGTGTGGAGCGAAAGAGAATGCACGAGCGAGTGCAATGACGGAGTGTATGGGATGTACGAGAGGCGTTAGAGCGCAGAGTTTTGCGAGAGAGAAAAGGAACGCGTGGTGTGAGCATGTGAGTCAGGCATCGACGCTGACCGGGGCAGCGCTTAGGCCGACGTATAGCCGACGCGAGCTCTCGGGGCATGGTGTTCTTTGTGTGCTGCGGGGGCCGGCGGGCATCGTTGCCGCGGCGCTTCTGCAAGGAGCGCCGTGCACGATTCGGGCCGGGTCGCGCCCTGTATGGTCGGTGCCGCGTCGTAGCGGCGACCGACACGATTCCGGGGGAGAAAGGCCAGGTCGGACCTTCGCCCCCTGGCGGGCGCGGTGTTCCGACCGGGGGAGGTTGGGTCATCGGGCCGGAGACCGAAAGGGTCCGCGCCAGGATGGACCTTGGAACCTTGGCCCGAGTATGCCTCCTCCCCAGAGTCGAAAATGCCGGACGGACCCAACCTACAGGAGACAGAGCATCCGCACGCATTGCTCGGTTTATCGAAGCCGAGCAGTAAGATTGTACTCCCGCACCAAGAGGCTCAGAGTAGTGGACGAGTAGTAATGGCGATAGTGATGTAGAGGGAGGGTAGCTCTACCATCCCTCACATCCTTGGGGCAAAGGAGCTGTAGTTTTATGGGGTTTGGCGGTATGAACTAGCCAGGGAGGGTTATGATAATGTTTAGGATCTAGAAATGACTATAGGTGACCAAGAGTTAAGTCGTGACATTGTACGAGTAGTGGGGACGTAGGTAGATTAGATGGTTGATAATGATGAGGGATGTGCGTAGTATAAGGGATGACGGGGAAGCATGAGTTTTAGGGGGAAACCAGTTAGCTAGATGATGCTGTGTGTGTGAGAAATAGTGTTGAGACAAGT
This sequence comes from Myxine glutinosa, assembly GCF_964187855.1. Taxonomy (NCBI): domain Eukaryota; kingdom Metazoa; phylum Chordata; class Myxini; order Myxiniformes; family Myxinidae; genus Myxine; species Myxine glutinosa. The sequence goes on along the minus strand of NW_027617636.1, from coordinate 19,534 downwards.
GGAATTGTGGTTGAGGTGTGTGAGCACAAAAGGTGTGCCAGAAAAGAGGTGGGTGGAATAAATGGTGTGGAGTGAGTGGAGTGTGGAATGAGTAGTGTGGGTTACGTGGCATGGAGTGTATGGTGTGAAGGAGTGGATGGGGGAAGGATGGACCCCCTTCACGAATACCCGGTGGAGGGTAGTTTAACGTTAGGTAGACGGAGTACGAAAAATTGGTTGGATATTGATATCTGTGGTGTGGAAAGTAGCAGAGTACTGCTTGGATGGGTGCATTAGTGTGTGTAATGGCTGGGCGTGTGGCCTGTTAGTGCATATGGTTGGTTGAGCACTCCGCCACTGTGAGGATGTTGGCCAGGTGAGGCCGCAGGTGGGCTCTGGGAGCCGGTAGTTGTGAGTGGGTGCCTGAGGATCCCGGGTGTGGATCGGGCAGCCCAGTGCCAGAGAGGGCACCGAGTGGGGAGAGCGCCAGAGGGCCTTCCCCAGGTAGTTAGGTTAGGGCAGGGAGCAGGTAAGCTCGGAGGCAACTGCAGTGGTGGAGGTGTGCAGGTGGGTAGACCCACTGGGAGAGGTACACGCCACAGCCCAGAAATTGTGCGAGGGCACCGGGAGATGAATCGGGGGAGTGAGACCCCAAATTGAAAAGCACCACAGTTTGGCCAATGGGAATTGGTTTTTAGAACCCATAGTGTAAGAGGGCCAATGGTTTGGCCGGAGAAAGACCCCGGGTAGTGTAAAGTTGTTAGTCATTTAGGAAATAGTTAGGATTGATGAACCTGTCGCACCATACGCAGCCACTTACCTGTGGTGATGATGATGACTCCACACCTGTGTTTTCTTTGTTCTGTGTGCAGGAAATGAGAATTGCTGTGAGGATTTGTGAGACGCATCACGACGTGGATGAGACATTGGGGTGATTCCATCTCTCCCTCCTTAGGAGGGACTGATGATGAATTGGTAATGGCAAATTTTGATGTTCAGTTGGAGATGGCAAATTTTGATGAGAGTTGAAAATGGCAAATTTGATTGGTTAGGAGGGAGAGAAGACGAATTTGGTATATGGGAGGAACGGGGAAGACAGTAGGGATGTTTGTTGATTTGTAAAGTAGATGTTTATGGGTAGTGTTGTGTTTTGTGGATACAGTAAGGGGTAAGGGAGGGGCCATGTAGGTTACCTGGTGGGGGGGGGGGGGCGCGTACGGTAGGAACGTACCTGTCTCACCTGGTTCCCATGTGCCCCTAGTGTGCATTACCTAATGTTGCGTGCACTTTTGCGCCCTTACCAACTTACTCACTTGTCTGCTTCTTTTGTCTCCCACCTCCGAGGATCTGGCTTTGGGGCAGAGAGAGAGGAGAGAGAGGTGCTGGCTCCGCAGTTGTGGGCCTGCACTTTCGCTGCTTGCTGCCGGGATCGATACACCATATGGACCGCAATTTTTGTGGCCACCCACAATGGACCGCAGTTCTTTTGCGGCCAAGCACCACCCGTGAATGGACCTATGGGTCAACGTGGCACCTATGCCATACAAGGTGAACCACTTTTAGTTGACACCACTGAAGGCCACAATAAAGAAATGGACGCGGTTGGCGCCTTTCTTTATTTTTGAAAGAAGCCAGAAGGCCAAGTGCACCACATGAAGAGCAAGAGACACCTGCAGGGTTAGGGGTTGTTGAATTTATTTTTATTCATTGAACAATGGTGACTGCACCGATTGGTGCTGGGGTGGTGCTTTTGGTGCTGGGAAGGGGTGCTCTGCACATTATTAAAGGCCGTAGGCCACAGAGCACTCGTGGGTTGGTGTATCGATGCTGGCATGCGTGCTCTCTCTATGCATAACATCTGCATGTGTTCCTCCAAAAACAGGTCCTGGATCGTAGTGTAAATAGCAGCGTAGTCTTGTAAATAATGCTCCCCACCGGCTGTATGTTTAGTTTGCGAATTCTTTCCGCAATTCGGTTATCCTGTGGGTGTGTTTCTGTGAGGAGAAGGGTGCAACGTCGCAGGGGGACATATTTACTCATTTGTGAATATCTGTAAAACTGTCGCACTCAGGGTAGAGTTAATAGTAGAGGGAACTACATCTGAGTGCCACACTAAAATAGGTAAAAATTTATCGGGTCGGGACGCCCCGAGGGTAGAGAAGGGTGCAATGTTGCGGATATGGGACTTGGCTTCAATATCCGCTTGTAAATACTCCCCTATTTCCCCAATACTCCCCAACTATCCCCAATCCCCCATTCCCTAGTCCCATTGCCTGTAAACAACACTCTGTAGAACCGACCTTCCCCTTTTTCCCCATTAAATGTCGTGCCCAGGTCCACCGCATCTCACGTAGACAACTTTCGGACATCTTGCTAGTTATTCTTAGTCTATGTCAGTTAAGGACTCGTTTCCATTAATTCTGACTCTTCGTTGCACCAGAATGTGATTATATGGCACCAGTAGTGAGTTTAGGACCTTCCCATACCTCCTCCCATCTTCTTTCCCAAACAACAACTACAACAACAACTACAACAACTACAACAACGGCGCGCGCGGGGAGTGTGCGTCCTCACTCCGGCTCGGTTAGCCGCCATTACCCATGCGCTCCACGGGGTTACCACGAAGGGGCTGGCTGTCAGCTCCTCGTCAAGGGCGGAGCCTGGTAACCCCCCCGCACCCAATAAGAAGGGCGGACCGATTCCATCTGGGGCGGAGCTAACGAGCCGAGGGCGTGTCACTCCCCGCCGGATATACGCAGCGACTGACCGGATGTGACGTCAGATGCGCCCCCAGCTTGGAGAAAGAACGTCACCTTCCAGCGCTGAGAGAGAGACCTCCCGCATCTCTGGACCGGACCGGGTCGATTCTGTCCTTGAGCCAAGAGTGCACCTTGAGCCATCGATACCCGCTTTCCTTGCCATCAATCCCCGTGTGAGTCAGCCTTTGTCCCGTTTATCTGTCGTCTGTCGGGGTTAATATAAGAGTGTGTCTAAGTGCCTATCTTACTATGCTGTACCTCTCGTCTCTGTAGTCTAACCTTCCGCCCTAATATAACCTCCTCCGGAGGTCTTGAGAACTGAACCCCTGGTGTCGTGTCATTTTAATCCCAGCCGTTGTGTCCTTTTCCTTCATTGAGCTAGCGTAGCGCGACTTCTTCAACGTTCGAGTATAATCGGGTAACTTGTGCGGACACGGCGGCCATTCCGCTCGGCCCACCATAACATCAGAGTCGTGTCTGTAACATATATATATATATATATATATATATATATATATATATATATATATATATATATATTACTATATGTACATGTATATAGATTACTATATGTAGATGTATGTAGATTGCTATATGTAGATGTATGTAGATTACTGTATGTAGCTGTATGTAGATTACTGTATGTACTTATATACAGATTACTATATGTAAATGTATGTAGATGACGATATGTAGATATATGTAGATTGCTATATGTAGATGTATGTAGATTACTATATGTAGCTGTATGTAGATTACTATATGTCGCTGTATGTAGATTACTGTATGTAGTTGTATCTAGATTACTGTATGTACTTATATACAGATTACTATATGTAAATGTATGTAGATGACGATATGTAGATATATGTAGATTGCTATATTTAGATGTTTGAAGATTACTCTATGTAGATGTTTGTAGATTACTATATGTAGATGTAGGTAGATTACTGTATTTGATGTATGTTGATTGAAGAACAAAATGTTTTGATGTATTGGTGTATTGATGTATTGAACAAATGTATTGATTGATGTATGTTGATTGAAGCTGAAGGGAAAGGTGTATGCTGCATGTGTGAGAAGTGTTATGATTTATGGGAGCGAGACATGGGTAATGAACGTAGAGCAGCAACGAAGGCTGGAAAGGGTGGAAATGCGAATGGTTCGATGGATGTGAGGAGTATCGTTGAGAGAGAGGAAGACAAATGATGAATTGCGAAAGATGATGGGAATAGAGCCTGTGACTGATGCTGTGAAGAGGAACAGGTTGAGATGGTTTGGTCATGTGTTGAGGAAGGATGAAAGTGACTGGTTGAGAAGAGTGATGGAAATGAATGTAGAAGGAAGTAGAGGACGGGGAAGACCGAGAAAGACTTGGCTAAAGATGGTGGAAGAAGAAATGCGGGCAAGGGGGTTAACAAGGAGAGATGCAGAAAATAGGGCAAAATGGAGAAGATTGTCATGGGGACCGCAAGGCTAACCCCCGCTCTAGCAGGGAAAATGGCCTTAAAATGCATGTTGTTGTTGTTGTTGTTGATGTATGTTGATTACTATATGTAGATATATACAGATTACGATGTCGAGATGTACAAACATTGGAAAGCGATAGCAAGCCGCTTGGTAATGGAACACACTCCTGTTTATTTGTTTTTGTTCTGGGGTTATTTACAGATTTAATGGTTGAAAAACATCAGGAATGCAATTCGAATCAATGCACATCTGTTGCCATGGGGATGAACGGACGACGGAATGAATAATTAGCTCCATTCGTTCAATTGAAGGATATACTTTGAAAATTAAAATATTTAAATGACCGTTTATTATTAAAAGTGTTCATCTAGTAAATGTTAATTGTTTTAATTTTGAATTATCTTCTCTTAATGTTTAGTTATTTATCATTAAACTGTTCCGATTTCGTCATCCAATGACGTCATTGTCGCCGTCACAATGGTTCTCGGTGTTGTATAATTGACCCACAAACGCTGTTCCACTCATTGTTCGTGAGAAGAGAAGCATGAAGTGTGTATCTCTGATCATCGTGATATTTTTGTTTGTACTGTCGACCATTACCATCTCTCACCCCATTTTCCACCATGGACGCGGTGACGTCATCAAAGAGGTAAGTTTTCAACTGAGTTTCTTTATGGAATTCTCCCGACATTTATCGACCGAGTTCTCTGTCCAATGTTGTAGATTAGATTAATATAGTGTTGATGTAACGGCGGCTTGCTGGGCCGAATGACTTCCTCCTCCTCCTGCGTCAAAGTTCCTGTCGTGTCCTTCATGTGTTCAAGTACCGAGAAGGTTCGCTCGTTCGACACGTTCGTGCCCCTTTTCCACAATAATGTCGACCGTCCGTGCGGTGGGCGTGGGCGTTGTGCGTTTCCGGGATGTTTTCTCTGTCCGCGTTTGCGACGTATCGACGTCATGCCGTACTTGGCGCCCTTCTGCAGAGGTTTGAACGGACGGTTCGTCTCCTGTTGTGGAACCTTCGAGCAGCTCGCAGTCGGACATCCCGCGTTTTCGTGTTGTGGGGACGTCGTGAGGTGAAGAACAGGTTTATTTATTTCAGTGGATCAGTTGTTCACTGACGGAGTAAACTTATAATAAAATGTTCTTTGAAAGGTTAAATTTAGTGATCCGATCTGACGTAAATTTAAATCCCTTGGTGATTATGTTTTTAATGTTTCCGCCGACAAAGTCTCCGGAGGCATTACGTGTTCGGGTTGTCCGTCCATTCGGGATAAACCGCGTTTTTCTCAGCAACCATATGTCCGATTGAGACAACTTTCAAGGTGGGAGTGACACCCATGCACAATGTCTTCATGATAATTGTGACGTCATAGGTTACGTTGTATGGCAACCATCTTGGATTAAAAGCAAATAATTTAAAAATTATTTATCGGAAACTGCTGAATGGAAAAATTTGAAACGGCACATTGTCACGTACTCCCAATGGAGAACAAAAGCATGACAATGATGACATCATCGGTGAAGTGGTATACCAGCCAAAAATGTTTCAATCGAATTCCTTGTCCTAAAAATCTGAAATTGCATGCCTATGATCTATGACCCATTTGTATTGAAATATTAAATTTATGACATCATAGGTCACATGGTTTGACAGCCATATTGGATTGAAGGAAAATATTAAATAATTATATCTCCGAAACCGCTCACCCTATCAATGCGGGATTTTACAAATATCACATAACAGCACTGTTGCATATAGTTTGAAAATGATGATGTTGTAGGTCACGTGCTTGGGCAGCCATCTTGGATAGAAAAACGAACCTTATCCGATCAACACGAATCCTCACAAACGTGATGGTGTGGCAGCCATATTAGCTTTAAAGCCGATATTTAAACAAAATCCCTTCTCTGAAACTGCTTCACCGATCAATGTGAAACCTGTCATGTGATACTTGAGAACAGCTGAAGGGATTGAAATCAAACCTCTATTTTTTGGACAGTGAACCAGGGCATCTACCCCTTGTGGGACTATTGGCGACAGTCGCATTCTTCGAGTTTTTTTTATGGGATATGGCCCACCACAAAGCCTATAGGGCCACTCGAGGTGGGGGCTACACAAAGAAAACAAAAGCAGAACAACCAGCCCCTTGGATTGAAACAAGACAAATGAAGAAAGTTGTCTGTCGAAACTTTTTGGTTTTATTAAACCAAAATTGGTTGCTTTTTTTGGTTGCAACCAAAAGAATTGGTTGTCGGTTTGGGTTATTTCCTTCGCTGTATTGCTTGTTTCTTTTATTTTGTTTTCTCCCCCTCACCTCACCTCCCGAGACAAAGAATTATATATTGATTATTTCTCTCCTCCCGGACACGTGCTTGTTCGCTCTCCTCCTCATCTCGGCTTGTGCCCCGCCCCCTGTATCTCGTTTTCTTCCGCCTCTGCTCCTTCCTTCTCAAATCCACGTTCTTGCTTGGAGACTTTTCCCGGATTGTTTTTGTTTTTTTTTCATGGTTCTGTTTGGATATTGTTGGAATATGTTTAAACCGCAGCCGTGATGCTGACGCCCCCCCCCCCCCCCCCCAGAATTAACATGTTTTAAACGTTTCCCAGTGTGTACCCTGGTCAGAATAGGTACACCGTATCCCTGCGTGTCGTAAGAGACGACTAAGAGGGTTGGCGTCAGGAAGGGCATCCGGCCATAAAAACATTGCCTCAAAAAGAGAACCATGACAATCACAAGTACATATGGGCAGGGTACAGCCCGAAGTGGAGATCGGTTTCTGAGGTTTGGGACATGGAATGTAGGGACAATGACAGGGAGATCAGGAGAAGTGGTGGAAGTATTGGTCAGAAGAAGAGTGGACATATGTTGTGTGCAAGAGACGAGATGGAAGGGAAGTGGTGTGAGAATGGTGAAGGGTAGGCAGGCACAGAAATACAAGTTTGTGTGGCAAGGGTGCCCGGAGGGCGTGAATGGTGTTGGTGTCCTGTTTTCTGAGGAGTTTGTAGACAGTGTGGTGAGTGTGACTAGAGTGAGTGATAGGTTGATGATGGTGAAAATGATGATTGGAAAGCTCTTGGTGAACGTCATCTCGGGATATGCTCCGCAGGTTGGTCGAAGCGATGAAGATAAGGACAAGTTCTGGTGTGCGATAGAGAAGCTGATGGAAAACGTGAAAGATGAGGAAGTTGTTGTGGTGGGAGGAGACCTAAATGGACATGTGGGAAGGAGTATGGACGGTTTTGAGGGAGTTCATGGGGGTTACGGATATGGTGTGAGAAATGGAGAAGGTGAAAGGATTTTGGAGTTTGCTGATGGAGCTGATTTGTTGATTTGTAATACTCAGTTCCAGAAAGAGGACAATAAGCTTGTTACATACACGTCAGGTGGGTCGACGACAACCGTTGACTACCTGATGGTGCGTAGGCGAGATAGGGGGCACCTCCGGGACACAAAGGTGATCCCGGGGGAGGAGGCTGTTTCACAGCACCACTTGGTTGTCTGCGACATAAGGGTGAAAGGTGCGAGGAGAGCTCGGCGGGTGAAGTACCAACCGAGAATGAAGGTGTGGAGGTTGAAAGAGGTGACAGTAAGGGAGGCATTAAAAGAGAGGCTGAGTAGGGTAGAGGATGATGTGGTTGAGCTTGAAAGTGGTTGGATGTCAATGAAAGCTAGTCTGTTGGGAGCCGTTGGTGAGGTATGTGGATGGACAAAAGGATCACCGAGGCACTCGGAAACATGGTGGTGGGATGTTGAAGTTGGAAAGAGGATTGACGAGAAGAGGAAGAAGTTCAAAGAGTGGCAGAAGGCGAAGGGTACGGGAGCAGAAACAGCAGAGCATGAAAGTTATAAGGCAGCCAGGAAGGCTGCAAAGAAAGAGGTAGCAAAGGCGCAGGAGGCATGTAGGAAAATGTTCGGAGAACGCTTGGATTCGGAAGAGGGTCAGAAAGCAGTATTCAGGATTGCAAAGCACATAGCGAAAGAGAGGTGTGATGTGATGGGGGTGAGTTGCTTGAAGGATGAAGTGGGACAAATCGTTGTCGACCCAGATGGAATTAAAGGAAGATGGAAAAGATATATGGAAATGCTGTTGAATACAGAGAATGAATGGGATGACAACATAGAGAGTAACCCAGTTTTAGGACCGGCAGAGAAGATAACTGAGAAGGAAGTTGAGGAAGCGATAAAAGCAATGAAGAGTGGAAAAGCGGGAGGGCCGACGGGAGTTGTGGGAGATATGTTGAAGGCAGCAGGAAGTTGGGGTGTGAAGAGAATGACAGAGATCTGTAATCTGGTGGTGAAAGAAGGCCGCATTCCAGTGGATTGGGAACTGAGTACCCTCGTCCCTCTATACAAGGGGAAAGGTGACCCTCTGGAGTGTGGCTCGTACCGAGCGATAAAGTTATTGGAGCATGGAATGAAGGTATTGGAAAGGGTGTTGGAAAGGAGGATAAGGAAGAAAGTGAAGATCGACGAAATGCAGTTTGGATTTATGCCAGGAAGAGGAACGACAGATGCGCTTTTCATTGTGAGGCAGTTGCAGGAGAAGTACATGGATAAGAGGAAGAAGTTGTTTTTTGGGTTTGTTGATCTGGAGAAAGCATTCGATAGGGTTCCACGCAAAGTATTGACATGGGCATTGAGGAAGTTAGGAGTGGAGGAATGGTTGATCAGAGTAGTGATGGCAATGTACAAAAGAGCACGCACAGCTGTAAGGACGAAGGACGGAAACAGTGGTGAGTTTGAGGTGAAGGTGGGAGTGCATCAGGGGTCGGTACTAAGTCCACTACTATTTGTAGCTGTGATGGAGGTGCTGGCTCAGAACGTAAAGGAGGGTTTACCGTGGGAGTTGTTGTATGCAGATGATCTGGTGTTGATTGCGGAAAGTATGGATGGACTGAAGGAAAAGATGAACAAGTGGAAGGAATGTATGGAGACAAAAGGTCTGAAGGTGAATATCGGAAAGACAAAGGTGATGGCAAGTGGTAAAGCATGTGGTGAGGTGGAAAGAACTGGGAAGTGGCCGTGTGCTGTGTGCAGGAAGGGTGTCGGAGTGAACTCCATTCAGTGTACAATGTGCGCTGAGTGGGTTCATCAAAAATGTAGTGGTCTGAGAGGGTCATTAACCAGTGTGGCAGCTACATTCAAATGTAAGGTGTGCGCAGAGGGAGCTGCAGATGGAGGAAATGTTGAGTTGGATCTTGGAGATGGCGTGAAGCTGGAAGGTGTGAAAACATTTTGCTACCTCGGAGACATGCTCAATGGAGAAGGTGGATCAGACTCGGCAACGGTTGCTCGAGTGAGATGTGCATGGAAGAAGTTTCGGGAACTGAGTGGCGTGCTGATGAGGAGGAGAGTGTCGCTGAAGCTGAAGGGAAAATGTGTATGCTACATGTGTGAGAAGTGTTATGATTTATGGGAGCGAGACATGGGTAATGAACATAGAGCAGCAACGAAGGCTGGAAAGGGTGGAAATGCGAATGGTTCGATGGATGTGCGGAGTATCGTTGAGAGAGAGGAGGACAAATGATGAATTGCGAAAGATGATGGGAATATTGCCTGTGATTGATGCTGTGAAGAGGAACAGGTTGAGATGGTTTGGTCATGTGTTGAGGAAGGATGAAAGTGACTGGTTGAGAAGAGTGATGGAAGTTAATGTAGAAGGAAGTAGAGGACGTGGAAGACCGAGAAAGACTTGGCTAAAGATGGTGGAAGAAGAAATGCGGGCAAGGGGGTTAACAAGGAGAGATGCAGAAAATAGGGCAAAATGGAGAAGATTGTCATGGGGACCGCAAGGCTAACCCCCGCTCTAGCAGGGAAAATTGCCTTAAAATGCATGTTGTTGTTGTTGTCTATGCACAGAACAAAAAGGGCTGGGACGGGTAAACTAGTCTTCTTTGAGACAACAGTGCCTCTACCCCCATTTTTGGAAGACTGCCAACCAAGGCTAACGAGCTCAACCCACCCGGGTTTGGGATCAGAGTTGTCCTTCTTCTAGGCAGATTGCCGGCCAAGGCTAACGAGTTCCACCTACCCGGAGCAAGCTTGGTTTTAAGATGCCAAACACCCGCCTTTCACACCTCCACATTTAGTTAAAACAGGGGTCGGCACGAGAAGCCATGCGGTAGGAGTTTGATCAGGAGAGGCTATTTGAGACGCAGACAATATGGGATATTTTATGGATGAGGAGTTGCTCAGTTCTCCACCACCATATTCAGTGAAATATCTTTCATTAATAATCAATTATTATTTTCTTAATAACTGAAATATCGTTCCGACCTGCTGTCTGAAGGTATGATCGCACACACATCACTCCACAAACACACACACTTTGATCGCAGAGGATATAAATGATACCAGGACAGACATGCACACCCACCTGAACATATACATACTTCATAACAAGCCAGATCAACCACCTACACAACAACATAGCAATCCACAAAACCTCATATGTAACCACACTCCCACCAGAACAAATCTATGACTGTTGAGGAAACACTGATCATTTGTGGCCACTTTGGTAAAATATCTTTCGTTAATTCTCAATTTTTGTTTTCCTGTGTCCATCACACAGAAGGTTGTGTCTGTGGAGCCCCAAGACATTCCCTGGTCTTTGTGTAAAACCATCCGTAACATCCTTCTACCCTCTTTTCTGAAGGTATGATCGCACACACATCACTCCAGAAACACACACATGATAATCCTGGAGGACGTAAATGATACCAAGGCAGACATGCACGAGCAACAAAGTGTGTCCACACTTTCAACAGACAAGAGCAACCACATATGTGACCACACTTCCACCTGCATAAATCTATGACTGTTGAGGAAATGAAACGCTTTCAGGCTCTCCAATTCAAAGGAATCGGAGGGGTCCGTTTGAACCATTACTTCTTGACTGCACCACCAATGGCCACTTGGGTTCATTGCACGCTTCCTAAAAGTTTTCAGTGTGCGCATTTGTGACCTGTGGACGTCACGGCGTTATGATGTAACGCACTCAAACTTGGCATTCTATAAATCTCATGGTGGTTCAACAGTCAATTCATCTCCTGCGCTTTGCGTGTTGTGAGGACTCAATCTCCATCCCAAGTTTGGGTGTTGTGAGGACGTTATTTAGGCTAAGAACATATTTATATATCTCACAGGATGAGTTGTTCATTGATGAAGTAAATTTACATCCTGCCAGTCCTCACATGTGGATTATTCCAAAAGAATACCACTCGTCCAATCCTACCCAGAACACCGGGAATCTCAAACCAAACGATTATTGACAAAATGCTCCTCTGAGTGCCTCCTTACCCTAAACATTTATCACCATTTCAGTGAAATATCTTTCATGAATCAATTCTTCTTCTCTTGTGTCCATCACACAGGAAACTGTTCCATCTGTTCCTCAGAAGAATAAAGGAGTTTTCAGCTATTTGTACAATGGCATTTATAACATCGTTCCGACCTCCTTTCTGAAGGTATGATCGCACACACATCACTCCAGAAACACACACACTTTAATCCCAGAGGATAAAAATGATACCAGGGCAGACACCCACAGCCACCTGAACATGTACACACTTCATACCAGGCTAGGACAACCACATACGCATCAACATAGCAATCCACAAAACCTCATATGCAACCACACTCCCACCAGAACAAATCTATGACTGTTGAGGAAACAAACACTTTCCAGGGTCTCCAGTTTAAAGGAATCGGAGGGGTCCGTTTGATCTGTCTCTTCTTGACTGCACCAACAACGGCCACATTTGGCCTGTACAGTGGTCGTTGCACGCTTTCTGGAAGTTTTCATTGTGTGCTTTTGTGACCTGTGGATGTCATTGTGATATGACGTAATACACTCAAACTTGGCACCCTATGTCATGGTGGTTCAACAGTCAATTCATCTCCTGCGGTAGAACCTTCGAGCAGCTCAAGATCTGACATCCCGCGTTTGGTAGTTGTGAGGACGTTTTTAGGCTAAGAACAGGATTATTACCCTGCGCTCGTGAAGCAAAATGCGGGGTTAAGCATTCATACGCGTACGTGTGTCGTGTGCCGTGTGCTGTACGTGTGTGTGTGCCGTTTTCCATACGTGTGTGTGCCGTGTGCCGTATGTGTGTGCCGTACGTGTCTGCATTAAAAAAAATTCATTTTCTCGGCAACTGTTCCGATTGACACGAAATTTTATCACAGAAGCTCCCCCGCCTGTATAATTTTTTTATTCATGATTATGACGTCATAGGTCACGTGGTACGGACGCCATCTTCGAAAAAGGTTACACTTCGAAATCTCCCAAACCGCTCAATGGAAAAAATTTAAACATGGCTCATTGTCAAGTACTCACCATGGGGAATAAGATATGTTGATGGTGATGTCATCGGTGCCTTAATTATGACGTCGTAATTCGACAAGTACAACGCTTGATCTGATCAAGATGAATAAAACAAAAATTCCTCTGCAACTGTTAGTCCGATGGACACGAAATTTTCAGAATATGTGCGGCGGCTCCTGTAGAATTTTTAAAATGATAATTGTAACGTCATAGGTCACGTGGTACAGACGCCATCTTGGGAAAAATCGAAAAAAGTTACACCTCTATCTCCGAAACCGCTCCATGGGAAAAATTGAAACATGGCTCATTGTCAAGCACTGCCCTTGGGGAATAAGATGTGTTAATGATGATGTCATCAGTGCCTTCGATATGATGTCATAATTCGACAAGTACAACACTTATCCAATCATTGTGAATTTTTTTTCTCAGCAACTGTTGGTCTGATGGGCACCAAATTTTCACCACAGCAGCACCTCCTCCTGTAGAATATTATAATGATAATCATGACATCATAGGTCATGTGGTACAGGCGCCATCTTGGAAAAACCGAAAAATGTTGCACCTCTATATCTCCAAAACCACTGCATGGAAAAAATGGAAACATGGCTCATTGTAAAGAACTCCATATGGGAAATAGGTGTTAACGATGACGTCATTGGTACCATAATTATGACCATAATTCGACAGGGACAACGCTTAGTCTGATCAGTTTGAAATGTATTGAGCGTGATCTATGCAACAATTATATTGGAGAATATAAACTTATGATTTAATCGCTCACATGGTCTGGCAGCCCTATTGGATCTAACAAAAAAAAATGTTCAAAAACAGAAGAGTTGGCTCGCAACAAGTTGACTGCGCAGGGTAAGTATTCTATGAATACCATCTAGTTTATTTCAGAGGATGAGTTGTTAATTTGTGAAGTAAATTTATAATAAAGTGTCCCACAAAAGGATAAATTTCGCGAACTGTTGTGCCAGAAAGTAAGAGTTCATCAATGGAGATCTTGGTGAAATTCTTTTGATCCAAGACCCTACTCCTCCCTGAACCGAATTGTGATCAGCACTTGTACTCTTTTGGGTCGGACCTGCATTCTCAACCTGACAAATGCATCACAGAAGGGATGATGAGTTTACCTTTCCTGGTGTTGTTGATACATCCTGCAGTGCTCGCGTGTGGGTTATTCCAAAAGAATACCACTCGTCCAATCCTACCCAGAACACCGGGAATCTCAAACCAAACGATTATTGACAAAATGCTCCTCTGAGTGCCTCCTTACCCTAAACATTTATCACCATTTCAGTGAAATATCTTTCATGAATCAATTCTTGTTCTCTTGTGTCCATCACACAGGAAACTGTTCCATCTGTTCCTCAGAAGAATAAAGGAGTTTTCAGCTATTTGTACAATGGCATTTATAACATCGTTCCGACCTCCTTTCTGAAGGTATGATCGCACACACATCACTCCAGAAACACACACACTTTAATCCCAGAGGATAAAAATGATACCAGGGCAGACACCCACAGCCACCTGAACATGTACACACTTCATACCAGGCTAGGACAACCACATACGCATCAACATAGCAATCCAGAAAACCTCATATGCAACCACACTCCCACCAGAACAAATATATGACTGTTGAGGAAACAAACACTTTCCAGGGTCTCCAGTTTAAAGGAATCGGAGGGGTCCGTTTGATCTGTTTCTTCTTGACTGCACCAACAACGGCCACATTTGGCCTGTACAGTGGTCGTTGCACGCTTTCTGGAAGTTTTCATTGTGCGCTTTTGTGACCTGTGGATGTCACGGTGATATGACGTAACACACTCAAACTTGGTGTGCTATGTCACGGTGTTTCAACAGACAATTCAACTCCTGCAGTAGAACCTTCGAGCAGCTCAAGGTCTGACTCAAGGTCCCCTTGACATTTGTACACAGTCTGACATCCCGCGTTTGGATGTTGTGAGGATGTTTTTCGGCAAAGAACAGATAGATTGTCATTTTCCCCAGATAGATTGTCAAATTTCAACTCGTTATTTTATCGTCCATGCGTTATTGTTTTGATTATAGTTACTTTTGGTTTGAATTTCCTGTAACTTGTAATTATTTAATCGTGTTCTGCTCCTCGTGTGTGGCCTTGTAGTTGTACCCCTGTCGGTGTTTGTTATCTTAATCGTGTTTTGCTTGGCTCTTAGTTTTTTTCCCTTCTACCCCGAACATAATACTCTGTCTAACGTTCTAAATCCCCACCTCCCCCCCCAAAAACCAACCAAACAAACAAACAAAAAAAAACATTTATTTTCCTTTCTCCACGTGTACTGTTGACTCATCCTGTATTTTCTGTCCAGGTGTGCTGTTCGCCCCGCCCCCATTAACTCCTTGCCATCCACCGTTTGCCCTTCACGTGACTCGTGGTGGTCCCTCTCGGCTCTCCCCCCGTTGGTATTTTTGTGCACATAAGGTTGTTCACGGTTCTGTTTAAATATTATTTAAATATGTATAACCTTTCCCCTTCAGTGTTTTACTCAGTGGTATTTTACAACACGCTGTTTTTCTTCCTATTTAAAAGGCTTTTCTCAATTTCCTCTCCAACTCATTCCACCTCAAAAAAAAGAAATTCAATATCTTATACGTCTCCCTCACTACATGGTCTAAATTCACATTAATTCCATCCCTCCTCCATCATTCTGAACCGGATTGCTAACTTGAAAATCACAACAAACCCAATTTGTTTTCAATGTTCGTCTTTCATTAATCATCCACTTTCTAAACTCCCCTCTTGCCCCTCCCATCCAAATCCCTCCCCTTGCTTGCACCTACACTCCTAAACTCCCCCCTTGCCCCGCCACTCTTAAACTCCCCCCCTACCCCTCCACTCCTGAACTCCCCCCTTGCCCTTCCACTCCTGAACTCCCCCCTTGCCCTTCCCCTCCTAAACTCCCCCCTCACTCCTCCCCTTCAAAACTCCCCCCCAACCCCACCCATTCAAATCTCCCCCCATACCATTCCTCTCCAATTCTCCCTCCTCCTCAAAGCTGCCTCCTCCCCACTTCGTCTCCCTTCTATCTCATACCTCCACCCCCCCAACCTTCTTCTTTCCTCTGCCCCCCCTCAAACAACACCTCACTGTGCCTCATCCCTTCACCTTCAAACCTTTCATCCTCCTCATCCTTCCCTTTCTTGGAACTCTTCTGCAATCGCTGACACACTAACAACTGCTCTCCCTACCTCCCCCTCTCATCCTTCATCTTACCCTACTCCTCCCCTCCCCTGTCCTGTACCCGATGCTCCCCCTCTCTCTTCATTAACGGTATGGACCTCAAACATCCGGGGCCTTCGCTCAAACCTGACTGATCTCTCCATACAGGTTGCTTCTGACAATCCAGACTTGATCTGCTTAACAGAGACTTTCCTCCTTCAAGATGTCTCTGATTCCTTAATATCTCTTCCTGGTTACTCCCTCCTCCGGTATGATAGACCTGAGCCTCGGCCTGGTGGTGGGGTGGCTATCTTTATCAAAAACTCTCTTCCTCACTCTCCTTGCACTGCCCTCTCTCCTCCTCACCCCCAGGAGTACCTCTGGCTACGGCTTCCTCTCCGCTCCCACCTTTTGTTCATATGTGTTCTGTACCGTCCCCCAAACAGTGATGACTCCATCTACATTTCACTGTCTGACAACATGGACCAACTTCTATCCACTCATCCCAACTCTCTCTTCCTCATATGTGGTGACTTCAATTGTCATCATGCCACCTGGTTGGGTGTGGGTTCCTCTCTCACCAGTCTAGGCCCCTCAGCAAAGGACTTCTGTGACTCACTGGGATTGACACAATCTGTCAATTTCCCGACCCGGATCTCAGCCAATGGAGTATCTTCTCTTCTAGACTTGGTTATGACTAACTTCCCTGCTAATGTCTGCTGCTCTTCTTCTGCTCCAATCGGTTCTTCTGATCATGTGCTTGTCAAAGTGGACATCTCTCTGGCCATTCTCAGAGAGCCTCCTCAGCGTCGACGAGTCTGGCATTTCACTCAGGCCAACTGGGACGGTCTTCAAGCAGCCATCAATCGTCTGGATTGGTCTCCCATCTCCACTGCCTCTGACATCAATTCTTCCTGGGAATTCTTCCAGGGCAAACTGATCTCTCTCATGCACAGATTTATCCCATCTCGCCTTCAGTTGTCTTACCCTTCCTCCCGTCCATGGTACACTGAATCTTGTGGTGAGGCAGTTGCCCTGAAACAACTTGCCTTTGCCTCTTGGAAGGCTAATCCAACTGAAGGAAATCTCAGTTCCTTCCACCAAGCTCGGAACAAGTGTGTGTCTACCCTCAGGAGTGCCAGGAAGCACTATCTCTCCTCACTCAAGAATGAACTCTCAAACCTGTCTCCTTCCTCCAAATCCTGGTGGCGTCTGGTCAAATCCGTTTCTGGTGTTTGTTCCCCCTCCATCCCCTCCCTTACCTCAAATGGCCACACAGTTGACATCGCACGTGACAAAGCCGAATGCCTCAACTCTGTGTTTGCCTCAAAATCCTTAGTCCCAAACCCAACTCTCTCTGTTCCCACCTTTCCCAGTCGAACCAAACTGCTCCTGGACTCTGTGACCTTCTCTCCTGACAAGGTGGAGGAGTTTTTGTCAAACCTCGACTCTGATTCTGCAACTGGACCAGATGGCATCAGCCCACGGGTCCTAAAATCCTGCTCTGCCACTCTATCTCACCCTCTCTCTGTTCTTTTCACCCTATCTTTTGCTCAAGGTCATCTGCCAGCATCCTGGAAATCAGCAAACATTACCGCTTTACACAAAAAAGGTGCAAAAACAGATCCTTGCAACTACAGACCAATCAGCCTGCTCCCAATTATCAGCAAAGTCATGGAATCCATCATTGCTTCGGATATGAAATCTTTCCTCTTCTCCAATGGCTTGATCTCTGATCATCAATTTGGTTTCAGACCAGGTCACTCTACTCTGGACATGCTGCTTCTGCTGTCTCAACAATGGATGGAGGTCCTCAATGCCAAACAGGAAATCAGAGCTGTCTCCCTTGACATATCACGTGCCTTCGATACGGTCTGGCACCCAGCTCTGCTC
Organism: Myxine glutinosa; assembly: GCF_964187855.1. Taxonomy (NCBI): domain Eukaryota; kingdom Metazoa; phylum Chordata; class Myxini; order Myxiniformes; family Myxinidae; genus Myxine; species Myxine glutinosa. The sequence goes on along the minus strand of NW_027617636.1, from coordinate 1,894 downwards.
ACCAAACTCTCCTCCTATGGTATCCATGGAAATCTCCATGCATGGCTTGCGGACTTCCTCTCTGGTCGTAGTCAACGTGTGGCCCTGAATGGATTTCTCTCATCTCCCCTTCCCGTTCAGGCTGGAGTTCCCCAAGGCAGTGTGCTGGGCCCTGTGCTTTTTCTGGTCTTTGTCAATGATCTCTCCGACTCTCTGGAAAATCCTCTGTATCTCTTTGCTGATGACTCCACTCTCTGCCGCTCCATTCCTCTTCCCTCAGATCGGCAGTCTGCAGCCTCCTCACTCTCTGAAGACCTGGACAAAATCACAGACTGGTCAAACATGTGGAACATGTCTTTCAATCCTGACAAATCTCACACTCTTACTATGTCTCTCCGAAAAGATCGACTGGACAACCCTCCCATCTACTTTCTCAACAATCCTCTCCAAGAAGTTCTGTCGCTCAAGCTTTTGGGTCTCACCATCTGCCATGATCTTTCTTGGGAAAACCACATTTCCAAGCTGGCCTCCAAAGCCAGTCGCCGACTGGGCATCCTCCGTCGTGCGAAGTCCTTCCTAGGCACACCTGAGCTCCTCACCACACACAAGGCTTTCATCCGCAGCTCAATGGAATACTGTTCTCCCCTATGGGCCGGTGCTCCTGCCTCACACCTGGCTCGGCTTCACGCTGTTGAATCCAAAGCTTTCAGAATCATTGGAATCTCCCGCGATGAAGCTATCTCTGAGGGCCTTTCACTCACTCACCGCAGGCAGGTAGGTGGTCTTTCTGTCTTCTACCGACTCCTCTCCGGCCTTGCTCCCCCAGCTCTCTCTGTGCTCTGTCCCCCAAATATTCCTACAGGTCGCACAAGATCTGCCAGCCACCCTCTGATGGTTAAACTGCCGAAATCTCGGCTCTCTGCTCACCTTCACTCTTTCATTCCTCTTTTCTCCCGCCTCTGGAACAAACTCCCACACTCACTTCAATCACACTCCTCCCTCCAGGTCTTCAAAACAGCTGTTCACCACCATCTCCTATCTTCCCCCATCCAAAACCTTGATCTTTTCTACCCCCACTAATTCACCCCAGATCCACCTTGTTTGAAATTCCAACTTCTTTCCTGGAAGTCTTGGCAGGGTCCATATGTTTTATACCTCTCCCACCCCCCCCCCCCTTCCCATGCCTTCCCCCCAAAGCCCTCTCCCTCCCACAGTTCTCTCGGTCTCCATGTCTCTCAGTCCCTGCTCTCAAATGTTGTGTTTGTGTCCTTCCCCCTCTCTCCCCATCTTGTCTACCGCTCCCGATGTTACTTGTTTTGTGTGTCTGTTTGTCTTTCTGTGTGATTAATGTTCGCTCTTTCACGAGCCTCGATCTTGTATACAAAAAAAAAAAAAAAAAAAAAAAATAATAGTAATAATAATAATAATAACAGAATTATTTATTTCAAAGGATGAGTTGTTCATTTGTGAAGTAAATGTATCATGAAGTATTCCACGAAAGGATAAATTTCACGAACTGTTCTGCCAGAAAGTTGAAGTTCATCACTGGAGATCTTGGTGATAATCTTTCGATCCGAGACCCTACTCCTCCCTGAACCGGACTGTGATCAGCACTTGTACTCTTTTGGGTCGGACCTGCATTCTCAACCTGACAAATACATCACAGAAGGGATTATGAGTTTACCTTTCCTGGTGTTGTTGATACATCCTGCCAGTGCTCACGTGTGGACGATTCCAAAAGAATCCAACCACTCGTCCAATCCTACCAACAACACCAGGAATCTCATACCAAACGATTATCGATAAAATGTTCCTCTGAGTGACCCTTACCCTCAAATTTATCACCATTTCAGTGAAATATCTTTCACGAATCGTCACTTCTTCTTCTCTTGCATCCATCACACAGGAAGCTGTT